>NW_010289233.1:53457-80434 GCF_000700745.2 Antrostomus carolinensis
TTTGGGACACATCTTGTCCACCTTGTCATCTCACATGCTTTACTCTCACTTCTGAACCTCAGTTTGAGGAGCTGCAGGCCACGGCTGGGAAGCATGGGGACGACCTGCGCAACACAAAGGGGGAAATCTCTGAGCTCAACCGGCTGATCCAGAGGATCCGTTCAGAGATAGAGAACACAAGGAACCAGGTAGGAATGACCAAAGGAGCTCAGAGAGGCCTGTTCTGTGGTCTCTTAGCACTGCAGCTCTGCTGCCTACCCACTGCTTTGCTGACTGGGGACTTCAGCAGCCACAGAGGATGATGTAGCTCATTAGATGTGTTGAATTCCCTCCTGAAAAGGGTACCGTGCTGTAACACGTATTAAATCACTCTTGCCAGGCTGGGATTCCAACAACAGCAATGTTGGCTATGGGTGAATGACCTCAGCCATAACTTCTTTCATTAACACCACAACCAGAATGGTTTTCCTCCTTGGGTGACTCTTACCCAAAAAGAAAAGCAGCATTTAGGAGTCCCAATCCCTCCTCTTCCAGTGTGCCACCCTGCAGACGGCCATCGGAGACTCTGAGGAGCGCGGTGAGCTAGCCCTCAAAGATGCCAAGGCAAAGATGATTGACTTGGAAGATGCCCTGCAGAAAGCCAAAGCTGACATGGCCCGCCAGCTCCGTGAGTACCAGGAGCTGATGAACGTCAAGCTGGCCCTGGACATTGAGATTGCGACCTACAGGAAGCTGCTGGAAGGAGAGGAGAGCAGGTGGGAGCAAAATCCCTGTAGGAATAATAGAGATTTGCCCCTGCCAGAAACTGGGTCCCCTCCCTGTCCCTTAATTTTGCTCTAACCTCCCCTTTATCTGCCCTCCAACAGGCTGAGCGGAGAGGGACTCAACCCCATCAGCTACTGTAAGTATCACAGTGCTTGTCTTGGGCCCACTGGGAGTAGAGGCTGTGGTCAGCCTTGGGAAAAGGGAGGTTTTGCCCAATATAAGATGTTCAGAGCTCTCCACCAGCATTAGTGACTTGTACAGAGGACAGAAGCTGGGTTCAAGCCCTGTGGGTCCAGATCCTGATCACTGATAGAACAGAATCACAGATTGGTTTGGGTTGGAAGAGACCTTCAAGCTCATCCAGTCCCAACCCCGCTGCCATCAGCAGGGACACCTTCCACTAGACCAGGTTGCTCAAAGCCTCATCCACCCTGCCCGCGACCCCTCCCAGGGGGGCGCAGCCACAGCTTCTCTGGCCAACCTGGGCCAGTGTCTTACCACCCTCACACCAAAGAATTTCTTCCTCACATCTCAGCTCCATCTCCCCTCTTCCAGTTTCAAGCCATCACCCCTTGTTCTGTCACTATCTGCCCTGGTGATGGTGCTTTCTGGAAGAGGGTGACTGCCAAGCAGAAGTCTGACCCTCTGGTTGTTTTTTCTTGCAGCTGTCATCAGCTCCAGCTCTGGCATGGCTGGTGGAGCTGGGTTAGGAGGAGGTTTTGGTGGATTGAGCCTAAGCGGAGGAGGTGGCGGTGGAAGTGGTTTTGGTCTTGGAGGAGGCGGTGGAAGCGGCTTTGGTCTTGGAGGAGGCGGTGGAAGCGGTTTTGGTCTTGGAGGCGGTGGTGGAGGCTACAGCTTTGGAAGCGGAGGAGGACTTGGACTTGGGGGTGGTGGTGGACTTGGAGGTGGATTTGGAGGAGGCAGTGGTCTCAGCATCACAAGTGGTATTGGCTACGGAGGAGGTGGCGGCAGCGGTCTGAGCACCAGTGGAGGGAATTTCAGCTCTGGAAGTGCAAAAGGCACCAACCCAGGTGTGAAAATCGTCTCTAAAACCTCCTCCAGCAAAAAGAGCATAAAAAGCCAAAGCCTGAAGAATGCTACACAGCCTGAGTAAGACCAACACTAGGCCCTCCCCAAAACCATTGCTCCCAAATTGCTCCTGCATGACTCCTTTATCGTTCCTGCACACCACCATCCTCTCCACCTACCTCTGCCCCGACTCCTAGCACCGTAGTTCTGAAGCATTTGGATCACAGTTGAAGAAAAGCAGTGGAACATTTGTTACCCAGATCCCTCAAACTACCTGAACCAGGATTAAAAGGAAACACAAGGGCCTAAGTGATTTTCTGAATGGGGAATTGGGGTTTTTTTTGCTTGTTTGTTTGCTTTGAATGAGGCTGAGCAGCTTGTTGGTGATTGTGGCTAGCTGACAACCATCAGCTAAGACAGATCAAACAGCAATGAAGATGCAAAAAGTTGGGTTTTTAGTTCAGTTCTGGCCCACTGAAGCTCAGGGATGGGCTGGGAACTTGGCTTCTGTTCAGCCTGCTTTGCCTTCACTACTGGGATGAACCAAACTCACTCCTTCAATTCAAGCAACTCATCTTTATCAGAGATGTGGGTCATTTTTCTGCTATGTAGAAATACCCCAGGAGGTTGCTGAAAGACCCCAGGCAGTGGTTTGCAAACGTGGGGCCCTTCTTAAAAATATCTCTTCTTATGGGAGCACAGAGCCTGTTAGGAGTCACTTCTGAGTCACTCCAGTGCGATGGAAAATCGCTTTTTTCCCCCACATTCACAGCCAAGCTTTGAAAAACACTTTTCTTCCAGATGTGCTGAGTATTTCAGGTGTGTGAAGTCAGGCACAAAGCCTGGCCAGTGGTTCAGAGAGTAATATTAGGAAAGCAATCTGTGATACCTCCATCTGAAAAGTACCACTCGCAGGGATGCAGAGTCAACTTGCAATGAGTTTATCTAAAAGGAAGCCCAAACTATTCTCTCATTCCTGTCCTTTCTCTTCTTAAATGAAAATTTGCCCATAGTGGCACTTTACACATAATCTTGTGGGTGTATTTTGTCAAAGGAGCCATCAGTGAGTGATCTAAAGCATATGGAAAGGGGATTGTTTTCTAAGTGATAGGATTTTAAAATTTTAAATAATAACTGAGGCAAAGAGTTCTTCAAAAGCAAGATTGGGTTTTGCAGTTAAATGGGGTTGCTGCCCTCTCTCATGCCAGGCTTTCTTGGAATGGCTTAAAAACCACCAAAATCCAACAGTCCAAGTCTCACTGACTTTTCCCACTGCCTTGGTAGCAGCAGTCGAGGTGAAAGTCTGAGACAGTGAAAATTACACTGAAAAAACTGCCTGAAGGTCCATGTCCACACTGCTCCTGGTGGTATTGCAACATCTTTACTAAGTGTGGGTTTCTCTGCCAAAAGAAAGACATTTGGTAAAGTGAAAAATGCCATCAGGTTTCAGCCCAGCACATGAGAAATGAAGCAATTGGGAGCAGGAGCCCAAAGGCAGAGCAGTGCCCAAAATCTACTTTCCCCTTTCTAATAAAATTCACCCCTCTGTCCTTCCACCACATCTTTTTATTTTTGTGAAAATACCATTAAAAAAAGAAAATTGCAGCTTTTTATACTTCAGTGATAGCGGTATGATACTGTGTTTTCCTTCTTCTCTCTTTCTGGAATGTGTCAAATAAAACTGGATTGTAATTTATTTGTTTCTACATCTTTTTATTCTAAAACAGAACCAGTAACATTAAATATTCCCAACCTTCAACAGAGTGAGCTGGAGGAGGCTTTTGCTTTACTTTGAGGGAAAAATGTCAAAATTTTGATAGAATTATAATGAAAAGCTTGAATTCAGTTGTCCCATAGCAAATTGAAGAATTGGAGAAAAAAAGGAGGGGGAGGAAGTGGGTGGGGGTTTATCCATTAAGTGACAAAAAAAATTAATCACCATTCATTTCTTAACACATGATTGAGGTTAAACCAAAAGCCTTTTTTCCGTGGAAGGGAGGGTATTGCACAGCTCTACCAGCTTGGGAAAAAACCAGACAAAACCCAAACCAGTATTTAATGTTTTCTTTCTTAAAAAGAAAAAAGAAGCGTTCGCAGGGCTCTGGGGGAGGATTTTATCAGGATGATCTAGATTGAGGATGGGTTTCGGTGAGCTGGAGCAGAGCAACTCATGAACCAATGCAAGTATTTTGGTCATTGCAAAAGGAGAATAAAAAAGAAATAAGGGGGAGGTGGGGGGGAACCAACCCAAAACCTCAGACAAACACTCACACCTTATTGCATTTCAAAGAGACAGACGCTTCGCTCTTCCTTGACCTCTCAACATCCCGACTTTACATAACCCGGCGCAGCAAATGGGAAAGAGCAAGTAAGTACACGCCAGCCCAGCAGGTTTACAGCAGATGCTCGCAACCACTCCAGCAAAACCTCATTGAAATTCAGATGCACTGAAACATGGGAGCATCAACTCTCCCTTCACCCCGAAAATCAAAGAAGACACAGTAAGAAAGACCAAAGTTTGGGGACAAAACCCCAACTCTTCAGTCCCTGGATATTGCAGACAGATAGGTAAAAAAATTAGTGAAGGTTAAAAATAAACTCTGAGTCACCTCGATTTCTGGAGTCACCTGTGTGAACACTGAATTACACAGCACGAATGTGAGGAATTAATACAGCTTATGACAACCTCACCTGAACTAACCTGGAAAGTTTTGCATGTATGTCTTCTAGTCTGTGCTGAAAAAAAGCAAACAACAGAGTCCAACAGTGATGCTCACAGGTAAACATCTCGGCTGGCCCCATTCCTCCTCCCTTTGCTTTGTATCTTCAGACCAACCGCTACTCCCAGCAACCCCACGGCAGCAAATCCTGCCTCCCAAATCGACATCCCCATGGCAGCATCCAACCCGTCTGAGGGTCAAACACATCCCATCTGGGGGTCAAACACATGGGATTGTTTAGCCTAGAGAGGAGCAGGCTGAGAGGAGACCTTATCACTGTCTACAACTACCTGAAAGGAGGTAGTAGCGAGGCAGGTGTGTGTCTTTTCTGCCAGGTAATTAGTGATAGAACAAGAGGCAATGGCCTCAAGTTGCGCCAAGGGAGGTTCAGATTGGATGTCAGGAAAAATTTCTTCACTGAAAGGGTTCTCAGACAATGGAATGGGCTACCTAGGGAGGTGGTTGAGTCACCATCCCTGGAGGTATTTAAAAGATGGGTAGATGGGGTGCTCGAAGATATGGTTTAATAGTGGACAGGTACGGTTGGACTTGATGATCTCAAAGGTCCCCTCCAACCAAGCGATTCTATGATCCCACTTGTGACCCAGAGCAGCTTCAGGAGGACAATGCACATGAGTGACAGAAACCAAGTGAGGAAACTGTGTGGGACTGAGAGATACTGCAATTTTCCTTCCTTTGGTGCCTAAACAATCATTTGATTTACTCTTCCAAATCCTTTGTAATATTCCACTTAATTACTGTTGTCTGCAGCAACAGGCTTTCCTAGAAGAGCTGGGGAGGTAATGACTGCCTTCAACATGAATCCTTTCTCTTTGCTTTAATTAAAACATTTGCAGGCTGTGCTCTGGTTCCCAGGTGTGACTTTGCATAGCTCTTTGGAAGTCAAAGGCAGTTCCCTGCCTGGCCCCCATCCACAGGATCCAGCACTCATGTGCCAATTCACATCTGCAGGCTGAGGAAAGCAAATCTCCACACATCTGCCACGCTTGTAATGTGATTTATTTATTTTCAACATCAGCTTGACCCCAGCAATATTGCTGGAATTGTTTCTGATTTGGTGTTAGAGTTAACTGCCACGGCACGTCACTCATGAAATTGGGTTTCGTTGTTTCTGGATGTGCAAACATAGGTGCAGTTTTCCCTGCAAAACTCTACATTTCCAGCACCCAGGAGGTTCCCACATCTCCACTCCTGAGCTGAGAGCACCCCCTTGCTACCGCCCAGCCATCTCCCTTCCAGCGGGAGGGTGCCTTGCAACAGCCCATCCAAGGATCGGCTTCCCGATAGCTCTTCCAAATGCGCTGTAGGTGCTGATGACTCACGCTATTGGCAATAACTAGTGACAGGAGCACTTCCAGGAGATGATAGTTGTGAGCGCTGGCTTTTTCTGATTGCAATGAGAAAAAAAACCCAACAAAACAATTAAAAAAAAAAAAAAAAACAACCCCAACCCTTCTGCTCAGGTTCTTTCAAGTTCCCAGACAGAGAAAACAGCGGTTGGAAACGCATCAACAGAAACAAGCTCTGAGACGCAGCAGATACCCTTAAGCCGCTCATTTTGGATTAAGCTCCTGTACTTAGTTGCTCACGTAGCTGATTTTGAGAACCTTTGTGATTTACCCGCTCAGGGTTTAATCTCTCTGCTTTGCCCTATTATTTTACCTGACATAAAACCTGGATGAGGCGGGAAGCCCTTGTGGAACAAGGATGCAACTGGGCAGAGTCTGGTTTGCAGAAGTATTTTGGGTGGGAGGAAAGGAAGATCTTCTCTAGTAACCTGTGTCCAGCTCTTCATGGACACAAGAGAAGAGGTCCCCAGCTCTCCTGCCTTTACACCATCCTAAAGAACAACCCAAACTCACTGAAGGATTGAAGCTCCTGGGAGAGGGTTCACTTGAGAGCCCAAGATCAAGGGGTAAAAACTATTTTAGAAAAATCTTCCTCGGGGGATGAATGATCTCAGCAGAGTGAAGGAGGGGGTGGGAGAGGGCTGGAAGAAAAGCAAGTGAATTCCCCTTCACAGAACATCTTGGAGCCAGCAATGACGTGGAAACTGCTGGTTAAATACAGGGGGAGGCGGAAAAAAAGTGATAAAAATACCACTTCACAGGAAGCTTTTGAACTGTAAGCCTGACAAGGAGATTCAAAAGAAGAGCAATCATTTCAAGCATCTTTTTAATAACTATTTTATAAGTCTCATAGTACTATTTAATGTAATTTAAAGTTATTTTGGAAAAGGGATTTACCTGCTGCCTTTGAAAGCCATGCTACCTAATTTCTCAGTTTCCGCAGCAATGAGGGAAAACAATTTTTTTGGTAAGATCCCAGAAAATACTACCAAGGTACAACTTCCACTCAGCTATTCTCTGCAAGCCCATGACCACTTAGATCCCTTTTCTGAAAGAAATCAAAAGACCTCCACCGATGAATAAAACCACCTTCACCCTCAGTTTCCCAAGTCAGTAACAGGACACACACGTCCAGTCCCAGAGCTGGCAGCCTCAGAAAAGCCCTTATTTACACTGCCCTGTTTGCTGTGTGATGGGTTAAACTCTAAATTTCACTTTGCAAAAGCTTTGGCGTGAGGAACCTTACTCAAACGAGCAAACTCTTGGCTCGCCTAAGGAAAACCGGCTCCCAGGGTCTTGGAATAATCGTGTTGCATCCTGCTCCTGAGCTCAGAGCTCAGCGTTGTCCCATTCAATTCTAATTTAATGACTCAGAGCAGTAGGCTTTGGTAGAAGGGGGGGAGCTCCCTTGCTCCGTTACTTTCTTGCCTGCAAACAATGCATTTTTCAGCGCCTCGCTGTAGCCTAGGTGTGTTTGACAAGGCAAGTTGCTGCAAGGCACGTCAAGTTCTGAATTCCCGTGCCAAGTTTTCCAAGCAGATAAAAGAGGAGGCTCCAAAGCTCTCCCATCACAGGGGTTTCTGTCTCTGTTGCCCTCTGCTCTTTTCCTGCCGCGCAGCTTTTATTCACTAGCCTTTTTTTTTTTTTTTTATTTCCCCCCTCTCCTTCTCTTTGTATTTCCAATTGAACAAGCCACCATGAGCCGGATGTCTTTCAGATCATCTACTGGAGGGGGCATGAGGGGCTTTAGCTCAGGTTCTGCTATTGTAGGAGGTGGCAGTGGTACCAGAAGTAGTTTTAGCTCCGTCTCTGTCTCCAGAGTTGGAGGAGGAAGAGCCGGAGGTGGAGGAGGCTTCGGAGCTGGTGGTGGCTTCGGCAGCAGAAGTCTCTATAACCTGGGTGGAAGCAAAAGAATTTCCTACAGCTCAGTCGGTGGAGGTCTACGGAGTGGAGCTGGTGGTGGATACGGCTTTGGTGGAGGAGCTGGCTTTGGTCTTGGCTATGGTGGCGGAGCAGGTGCTGGTTTTGGCTTAGGAGGAGCTGGTGGTGGTGGCAGCTATGGGTTGGGCAGTGGATTTGGGCTGGGAGGTCCTGGATTTGGTGGTCGAGGTGGCCCTGGGTTCCCTGTTTGCCCACCTGGGGGCATCCAGGAAGTGACCGTCAATCAGAGCCTCCTGGCACCCCTCAAGTTGGATATCGACCCAGAAATCCAGAAGGTGCGAACACAGGAGCGGGAGCAGATCAAGACCCTCAACAACAAATTTGCCTCCTTCATCGACAAGGTGAGAGTTTGGTTTTAAACACCAACCTGTGTATATTATCACTTGCCTCGGGAAAGAACAACAGGAAGAAACTTCCTTTGGATTTAGGGGCTTGCCTGAACGAATCCCAGCCGAAAACCAGCATGGCTTTGGCTGAAAACTAAGAACTGTCTGATATCTCCCTTTTGCAAGGATGAATTTTTCAGCACCTTATTTTATTGAAAAAGTAAATCCCCATCTTCCCTGTAAAAAATCATCCCATGGGCTGGATGGATCTTCTACTGGTTGTAAAATGGCAAAGCCCCAACACAACTCAATGGGATAACACCAACTTAAACCAGTAAGGTGGGCTGAGCATCCGGCTGGGGGAGAAATACCTCAAATAGCAAATATATGTTTGGCCTGCTTAATAGCTCTTGATGAATCTCGCTAAACATCTTAGCTGCTTTTGATACTTTCAAGAAGCTGGTGCCCAAAATTAGGAAGATCCTAATAATTTCCCCCTGAATGCCCCAGTGCCTCTTGACCTTTTCTTTTTATGTTGAATGATCCCTCCTTTTCCTGGAAGTCATTTTTTTGTGCACTGTTCACATGGGTTTCAGCATGTGCCTGTTTTTGTGACTCCCCAGGTACGCTTTTTGGAACAGCAGAACAAAGTGCTGGAGACCAAGTGGAGCCTTCTCCAAGAGCAAGGTCACACAGTCACCAGGAAGTCCCTTGAGCCCCTTTTTGAAGCCTACATCAACAACCTCAGACGGCAGCTAGACAGTCTAATGGGAGAGAGGGGGAGGTTGGACTCTGAACTGAGGAACATGCAGGACATGGTGGAAGACTTTAAGAACAAGTAAGAAACCGTGCTCTGTAGCATAGATGATTAACAGACGGGAAAATCAGGGCAGGTGGTTGACGCTTGCTGGTGCACACCTTGTATTTGCATTGGGTTCCTCTTCCAGTTTGTGAAATGAACATATAAAAGCAAAACTTGATCTCAGAATTACCTCGAGTTATGGCAGATTTCATACGTGCAGGATCAGCATTTAGCACAGAATTCATGCACCCGTGGGAAGCTGCTCCGGTGTAACGGCGGTCACGATCTGATCCCAAACTAATACACCTGGAGACAGAAAAATGGATAAAAACTCATTAATACAATGGGCATGTAAAAAGGGAATGAAACACAAACAAACTGCCAGCTCCAAAAACCCCCCATTTATTTTTTTGCAAAGGAAATCCCAGCCTTTCCAGAGGGCCCCGGGCGATCTGCGTGTGCTTGGCCTCGCTCGGCTCTGATCACATGAAAGATGCTCTTTTCTCTGACCGTTGTCAAAGAAAACAATTTCCCTGGGGAGGCAATTAATCCCATTCTGAGATAAGGTGTCCAGCAGAGGAGGGATGAATCATTTTAAGGACATGCCAGTCTGTGTCTGCTGACTACAAAGGACATTTAGGTGGTTTTTTTAGGTGAGGCTGTTCATTTTTAGTTGGCTATAGTCTGGCGACAACAATCTCTCCCTTATTCAACCAGATCTGGCCAAGTGCAAATTTGAGAAAAACACCCTGGAGGCCTGAAATATGTTTATATGTGATAGTTAAGCATGTGATGAGACAGATATTTTTTTTGGAGGGGGGTGGATGGGGAGACGGCACTTAGAGCTGACAGGATGGACTGACATAGCTTCTGATATGCTGTACTTGGGTGCATTTCAGGTCTTGATAGGGATTGTAGGCTTTTAGAAATACTGATCGGGCCAAAAATGACAAATGATATTGTCTGGATTTTGGAGCTACTGCCTAGGAAAGAGAACACATTTTATTTCAAGTCTAGAGTTGGTTCCCAGTCCACTGGCTATTTTCCACTTCTTCCCATATCCTCTCAGAGATCCATCTGCAGGGATATCTCTGCCAATATTAGTTAGAGGACTGGCACGAACCTGCCTTTAAAATCCAGGTCTTTGTCTCAACAGCCTACATGTTTTGCTTACTTTCTAGCTAAGCCCTGCCCTGATTATCTGATGAGAGGATGTTGCTCAGAGCCATAAAAAGTTCCACAGAAACATATCTGAGGCATAATGATCTGCTCTTGCGCAACCACGGCTCAAGAATCACAGATTTTTTTTCTTTTTTCTAATTAAACGCTGCAGTGGGTTATTCACAGTCATTAACATTCTTATAATATCAACGATCAAATCCTTACATTATTATATATTTGTAGGCATTGCAATGCAGCTTTGTTGAAAGCCATTTGCATAACTTTGCTTTGAGCAAAGGTCACCAAGGATGGTACTTGCTTTGGAGCTTCCACCAAGGAAGCTTCTCCTTCCTACTGAAATGAGCTCCAATCCTGCACACATTTTTGTATGAGCTTGACTTTAAGGGCAGTGATTGAAATCTACTAATTTTAGCTCAGACTACTCACACCATGGCTTTGCTCTTCATTTCCACTAAAACCTTCTCACTCTTTTATTCTAACAGATATGAAGATGAGATCAACCGGCGCACTGGTGCAGAGAATGAGTTCGTGGTCCTCAAGAAGGTGAGTGAACTGGGATTTATAGGAAGGACAATGAAATTAATTCAGCATGCACAGAGTTCAAGCAAAGCTGATGGGAGCTGCAGTCCTCCAACCTCACGGTTGGGTCAGGCTATGGTATTGGCACATCTAGGAGTAATTATGGGCTGGGTCCTCCTGAGGCCATGAATGGGAATCACCTCCATGCCGATGAAGCTGCCCTGTTTTCTGAAGATAGCTCCTTCCGTTGCAGTTGCAAACCACCTGGCCTCTTGTGGCTCAGTTCAGCTCTGTCTTGGGTCACATCCCTGTGAGTTAGAGCTTTGCTTTCTACCCAAGAATGTGGTTCTGTTATGTCCAACATTACATTAAAAAAAACAAAAACAAAAAAACCCCACTTTGATCACAGCAATATAAAAACAAGCCTAAAGAATAACAGACCTGGAAGTAGAAAGATGGTCTCACTGGTGTCCTGAAGCCCCTTTGGCTTGTGGTTTCATCAGAAGTCTTTGGTTTTCTTTTCTTTAGGATGTGGATGGCGCTTATATGAACAAGGTGGAACTGCAGGCCAAAGCAGACACACTGGCAGATGAAATTAACTTCCTGAGAGCTCTCTATGAAGCGGTAAGCAGTCAGCTCTCCCCACAATAGCATCATCCACAGCTCCCTGTTGTACAGCTCTCCATGTCCTGGAGCTCCAGCCACCACACTCGGTGCTGTACAGCAGCAAAAGAGAAGGTGGTCACTGTGGTTTTGAAATTTATAACACGGGCATAAGACAGAAAAGGGGGAGATTGGGCAGGGGGAAATGCAAGAACATGGCTCGGTGGAGAGGGCTCCCAAGCCACCTCTTGTCTGCATGGTTTCCATCCCAAATACCAGACCATTACTTTAATTTTTTGCGTCTTCTGCAGGAATTGACCCAGATTCAGCAGCAAGTATCTGACACCTCTGTGGTCCTTTCCATGGACAACAACCGTAACTTGGACCTCAACAGCATCATTGCAGAGGTCAAAGCGCAGTACGAGGACATTGCCAACCGGAGCCGGGCTGAGGCTGAGGCTTGGTACCAAAACAAGGTGGGTCACCAGAATGACAGACTGATTTCTGGGATTCACGTGACATTGCACTAGCTGGTGGGAGGCAGGACTAACAGAGGAAGGATCACAACGTTACACCACAGGTTAATTTATTTTCTATGTGTATTGCAATAGGCTCTTGCATCCAGATCCCCAGTGTTTGCTTGTGGACCACTACTCTTGATCAGCCTTATAGTCCTTGTGGTGGAACCAAGGCACAAGATGCTGCTGCCTTAGCATATATTGATAACTAAAGACAAATGCTATTATTCCACAGGCAGCCTTCTCAGAGGAATGTTATTCTCCATCCAGACCTGCACTTTGTGCCCTGAATTCTCCTCACCCTTCCCTGAGTCCCATGGTGCCTAACTAATGCTCTCCTCTTTTCTGCATACCAGTATGAAGAACTCCAGGTGTCTGCTGGGCGGCATGGTGATGACCTGCGTAACACCAAGATAGAAATTTCAGAGATCAACAGGGTGGTCCAGAGGCTGCGGAATGAGATTGAGAGTGTGAAGAAACAGGTAGGAGGCAATGCTCCTGCAGAGCAGCTGCTGCATGATGGAGGGCAGGCAGGAGGTGATGGTGGCCAGGCACAGTGGAAAGAGCCAGCTCCTGGCATTAGAGCAGGGCTGGAAGGTCAGGGTTCCTCCCCTGCATTGAAGAGGGCATGGCCACCTCTGTCTCTGCCCAACAGAGAAGGTCCCTCAGTGCAAGGACGTGCTGTGACTTCCGCTTCCTTGCTGGGGAAGCACATTGTGAGTTATTAAGCCACCCCAGCAAAGGTGTGTAGCAAAGCAAAGAGATGTAGATGTCTCCCCTTTTCTTGGGGGACAGGATTATGGCTGCATCTCCCCAGTTACCCACCCTATGGCACCTTCCCAATGGCCCATCGGGAGTTCTCATGTTGGGAGCCAGAATCTACATAGCAATACTCAGGAGAGCAGTTTGGGGTAGCCCAAGTTAAACTATTTGTTTCCCTTGTTTTTAGTGTGCCAACCTCCAAGCAGCCATCGCTGAGGCAGAGGAGCGTGGGGAGCTGGCCCTCAAGGATGCTAAAGCCAAACTGGCTGAGCTGGAGGATGCTCTGCAGAAGGCTAAGGCTGACCTGGCCCGACAGCTCCGTGAGTACCAGGAACTGATGAACGTCAAACTGGCCCTGGACATCGAGATTGCGACCTACAGGAAGCTGCTGGAAGGAGAGGAGAGCAGGTGAGGGCAAGCGCTCGGACCTATTGCATGCTGCTCTTCAGAGCAGGGTGCATCTCCTTGGCTCAAAGAGACAGTTCACCTCAACGGGCTGGAGCACCAAGTTGGTAAAGATGTAAAAGAGCACCAAGATGGGAAACAAGGGCAGAGCAAAGGATACTTTAAATTGTGAGCTTTCCAGGAAAAGATGAGTTTCTCCAGCTCTTGGAACCTGATGCACTAAGAAAAATGAGCAAATCACCTTTCACCTGTGATGCAGTCATACCCCACAGGAGGACAGTCCCTTCTAAAGGCCACGAAGGTCTAATTAGATGGTCCCAGTGGCTAATGTTGTATTTTGTCAGTGTTTTGGCATTATTGCTTACTTTCCCCTTTCCCAACAGGCTTGCCGGAGAGGGAGTTGGAGCTGTGAGCGTCTGTAAGTATTTCCCCCCTTCCACCCCTGCTCGCTGCCCCACTGCCACTGGTGTGGTGGTGCAGGTCCCCCTACCTTGGGCAGCCAGCAGGACCCTCAATGGGTGTGTGCTGTGTTTCTCTGCAGCCGTGGTCAGCAGCTCGAGTGGGGTGGGCTACGGCGGAGGCAGCTCCCTGGGCATGGGTGGAGGTCTTGGCATGGGCGGAGGTCTCGGCATGGGAGGCGGCGGTGGCTACAGCATGAGCAGCAGCGGTGGTGGTGGCTTCGGAGGCGGAAGCGGAGGGTTCAGCTATGGAGGAGGAAGCACCTTCAGCTCTGGGAGCAGCCGAGGTATCAGCTCCAGCACGGGAGGCAGCGTGAGGATTGTTTCCAAGACCACCACTAGCAAAAAGACCATCAGATAAGGATGGTGAGCACGGGCCCCCCCACACAGACGACGACAACGTGTTTCCTGCCTTCCGAAAGCAAGTGCTGCCCTATGAAATCAATGGTGTAAATAGCTGTGCTAGACCCTCTCCTTCTTCCGTCCTTCACCCTCCACCTCTGGGGCAGTGGAGGGAGACCAGGACCCCATCGCAAGAATCTGGAGCACCTTTGGCTAAAGCATAGGTTGTAACAGGTCACTGCCAGAGCTTTGGAGAGCCATTGTGGACCTCGATGGTGACCTTCTTTCAGCACAGTCCTTGTACTTCCCTTGCTCTCCTCCTGGAGTCACACATCTAAAGCAAAGTGGAAGCACTTTGCTGAACGGGGACAGCCGCGCTCGGCCACGCGCATTCATTTCATTCATCTTAAAACAAGGATGACAGCCTTGTGAAACCACAGCACTGGGTCCTCAGCAATGAAAATAGCTCCAAGATGCTCGAAAAGCCTCTGCCATGTGTTACAACCTCCAAATGTTTTATCTGCAACTAAAGATTTTTCCAGCCCCTTCTGTTTTCTCAGGCACCTGTGGGAAAGGTTATTGCTTTCTGTGTATATGAATTGCCACACTGATTTCTAACTCCTTGTCCTCATGGCTACAGCCTCTTCACTTCCAGGCCTACCATACTGTATGGTCCAATAAAGAGCATGTGTCATTTTTAAAATCTGCTGCATTTTGGCTTTTCTTCTCCACTGACCTAAGTACAGATGTGTGTGGTGGGGACTCTCTGTAGGTAATTAATGAGAAAGGAAGATCACCTTGAGGAATAAAACCTCAATTTTAGGACTGAGGCTTTGCTGTGGCTCTGAGACAGGCTGGGAAATGGGGAAAGAAGGGTGGGATGGGTGGATGGAGAACTGAGGAACGGGGAGGAAAAGCTGCCTCAGGGCTGAGCTAAAAGCTGGATGAATCCCACAGTGGTGGTTAACTGCAAAGCTGCCCTTTCTGCCCATCACTGCAGGAGGGAGAGAGGGCAGGGGAGTGGGAAAAGGAAGTTGATTCCCAAAGGTTTAGCTGGGATTTAGGAGTTCACACCTAGTGCAGCCTGGCCATAGTTAACAGAGCAAACAGGAGGAAATCCTACGGCAGAGGAGCCCAGCTCTGGCATCAACACCACGGCAAGGACGGAGCAAGAACAGCATCAATCGGGGCGGGGAACGGAACAGCCAAACATCATCCTGTCTAGAAAGAGCAGTTGGAGGGAGGGCAGCACTAGTAAAGAGGGGTGACACAGGACAAAGTGCCCAATATCTGTGTGTGCAGTGTCTACACATCCAGGTTTCTCTAGCACACACATATATCTCATTAAACATCCTGGTTGTTCCTCTGGAAGGAGTGTTTTGGGGCCTCAGCTTCACTTTGAATGAACCTGAGGTCTTCTAAGGTGCTCGCAGCACCTGGCCTCCCAGTTCCTTGAATAGAAACATTCAAGGTCAGGTTGGACAGGGCTCTGAGCAATCTGATCTAGTTGAAGATGTCCTTGCTTACTGCAGGAGGGTAGGACTAGATGACCTTTAAATGTCCCTTCCAATCCAAGACTTTCTATGACTCAGTGATTCCTATCCAGCCCCCCAGGGAGGTTTTGAAGACCTACCTGGACGGAGGGTTTCAGCCAGGCTCCCGTGCTGTTCCTGGGCTCCCTCCCGTGGCTCTGTAGGCAGCCCCTGGCTCCTGCTCCCTGCAAGGCTGTAGGGCCAGGCACAAATCCTGGCAGCAGGGACTGGGAAGCACGGTGCGAGGTGGGAACGCAGCCTCAAAGGCAGGAGTTGGAGCATGAACCAAGGGCGAGGAAAGGGGTAGAGCAGGAGGAAAGCAGTTAAAGAAGGACCCGCAGCCCACTGGGTATGCTGGTCCCAAAAGGAGGCTGGTTGGTATCCACCAACCCATTCCTCATCCTCTGCAAACTCCAGCTGGGGTTTCATCCAGGCAGGACCCCAGGGAGTGAGAGGAGATGGGAGAATCAGCCACGTGGACATGGTTTAGTGGGCATCGTGGTGTTGTGTTGATGGTTGGACTTGATGATCTTAGAGGTCTTTTCCAACCTTTATGATTCTATGATTCTACGTCTGCAAGGCAAAAGCACCCCGTGCAACAGCACGCCAAAGTGCTCACCACAGGGAAACACTTACAAGCTCTTGAGTCAAAAGGATCCTGGACACCCATCGTGTGCAAGCACCAGACAATCCAGCGTAGTGTCTCCAGCAGGTGGGGACTCAGAGCAAGAGAAAGGTATTGTGATGCTCTGCAAGGGCTCATGTCCTGACATCCGACCGTGGGGCTGGGGTGGGGCTCATTACGGATGAGTCTTCCCTCCAGCCCATGGGAAGGGGCAAGGAAACGATGGCTTTAAAAAGTTGGGACGGCCCGTTTGCACCACAGGAGGTTTTGTGAAGGGTGAATGGGTTTGGCTTCATCCATTTAACAGTTTGCATCAGTTTTGAAGCATCTCACCATGTTTCTTAGACTGTTCCAAGGAAATCAAGTGAAGCTTGCAAAGCAGAGACATTTGTAACAGGCAGGATGTCCCAACTGGGATGTTGTTGCCAAACTATTTTTTGTTGGGTTGTTTTTTAAAAAATTATGGAAATTGTCTAAAAATAAAGGGGTTTTGTTTTGTTTTGTTTTACAGAAGTGCACACAGCACATTGCTGTGGCATCATCTGCGAACACATGGGTCACCACCAATGCTGAACCCTCCATAAAACTTACTTGGTTGTGAGGCACATTGCCAAGCCCATCCCCACAGCACCTGGGCATCGCTACAGTCTCCATCAGTCTGGTGCCACAGGCTGACATCAGGTCCTTCTCCTGTGGTCTGAGAATGATACCAAGGCAAAAAAATCACTGAGTAGGTATCAGTCTCTTTTCTGTTTCCACAGGAAGTGCTTCAAGAGCTCACCCTACCACCTCATCTCTGAGAAAGCAGACAGCAGATGCAAAGAGTCATCTTCTAGTTACCACCTTCTGATTTGCAGAGACCTGGAAAACTCACATATCCAAGTCAAACTTGACAAGTGATTTCAGCTGGCAACTTAAACATGAGGTGAAATGTTTTTTAAAAACCAACATTTCATTTCAGTGTTTCCTATGGGAACGATCCTGTCTCTGGAATGCTGAAACATCTTCCCTTAACATTTCCCAAATGGAACTTTGCAGCTTTTTTTGACTCAAAAGCAGAATTTTCATCAAAGAGAATTATTTTAATTTGCAAAGAGTTTACGCAGCCTGCAAATGAAATAAGACACAAAATGGCTGCGGGGAAGGTCACAGAGGACACAGCAAAACCAGCAGCAGAACAATAATCCCAGCTACCATCTGCGAGGCATATTCCAGCTGAGCGTTGCTATTTAAAACAGGGCAGCAACATCCTGCGGCCCAGAGTGGTTGGAGATCAGAGTTGGCTGCACGTGATGCCAAGTGCTGCAGGACAGCAGCGGGGACCTCTGGGCTCGTGCAATATAGCACTGCATGGTAAATAAACATGAGGTCCCATAAAATTGGTGCACTGTGACTGGATACACTTTTCAGGACACATGAATAATCCTTGTTTATGTTACTGGCTCTGAGAACAACATTGTGTGGATCCAGTTAGTTTTCATAGGGAAAAATTGAACTTCGCACAAGTGCTATGGCTCTTTGCATGGAAACTTGAACCAGGAGTAATGCTCAGTGTGGGATGGAGCTGAGGGACAGAGCTGACACCAAATCAGCACAGAGCTGAACCAAAATAATGGGACTTTCCAGCAGCACCGCTCCCAGGGCTCGGTTTTCTTTATCAGAAGAAGAGATGTACCCTGGGGCCATGAGAAAGGATGAGATGCTACAACACTGCGGTGATAACCTTCAGTGTTGAAAGATCTTGCTTTCCAGGTGGAGCTCAGTGTAGGTCACAGCCCCAGCAGCACATAGGGATTAAAGATAAGCTCCAAAAGTATTTCAACACAATTTGGGTTATTTAGGTTTCTTCTTCTTCTTTTAGGGGTACCATCATCTGTTGCATGCAGAACAGGATAAAGGAGGTACCAGCTAAAACCCACCTAAGGTCAGAGGTTCTTTCAAGATGCAACAAGTCACTGGGGGAAAGGAGACCTCCCCACTCCGTATAAAGCATCTGGCAACAACAGCTGTAATGAAGGTGAAGTTATTCCAAAACCCTGGGCTGCATCAGTGTCTCCATGTTAACCCAGAAAACAATTATCTGGAGAAAGCAGGTCACACCTACACTTCAAAGTCATCTAGTAGTTATGGCTGACTGGCCTCCAGATACCGCTGGGAACAGGCTCAAAGGGCTGCAACACCCATCACGGGGCAACACCTATGGGAAAGCTTCTGAGGAGTTCATCCTAATTCATCCCTTCAGGAAATGAGATTCATGGACACTCATCTCCCACTCAGGAGGTCTCTCAGAGGTCCCCATCCCCACAGCACAGGGATGCTGTGAGTCGTGTGGTCCCCTGTGGAAAAAAGTTCAGGGTAACCAGCAGGACTTCATTAACTTGGGATGAAATAGTAAATTATGGTCAAAATGAATAGGGTTTGAATTTAGGTTAGCAGCCCAAGTTTAACCCAAAGGCTTTAATTTAAGCAATTAACCTAAATTACAGTCTTTACTGATAATTAAACTGAGATTAGGTAGCACAGGTGAACCAACCCAAATTAGTAAGACACGCTCTTATTTTACAAATATATGTATTTTTGCAAACAAAACAAACAGAGGCACCTCTAAAAAAATTCAGCCTTGTCTGAGAAGGGGCATCCATCATCAGACAAAGGCTTGTCAGGCGGATACAGGAGAGGAGCAGCAGTGCAGAGAGATGGAGAGGAGGTGATGAAAAGCTGTTGGAGGTATTGCCTGCTCCCTGGCTGGGTACACAGAGAATAGCTCAAATTTCTCACTAAAGGGGCCTTTATTCCCCTGATAGAGCCAGAACTCACTTTCCTCATCTCAAAGGAGAATTATTACCTTGATGATCTGAGGGCTGGAGCACCTCTCCTATGAGGACAGGCTGAGAGAGTTGGGGCTGTTCAGCCTGGAGAAGAGAAGGCTCCAGGGAGACCTTCTAGTGGCCTCCCAGTACCTGAAGGGGCTCCAGGAAGGCTGGGGAGGGACTTTGGCCAAGGGCAGGGCAGGGAGTGAGACAACAAGGGGTGATGGCTTGAAAGTGGCAGAGGGGAGATGGAGATGAGATGTGAGGAAGAAATTGTTTGGTGTGAGGGTGGTGAGCCAGTGTCCCAGGTTGGCCAGAGAAGCTGTGGCTGCTCCTCCCTGGAAGTGTTCGTGGCCAGGTTGGATGAGGCTTTGAGCAAGCTGGTCTAGTGGAAGGTGTCCCTGCTGATGGCAGGGGGGTTGGGACTGGATGAGCTTGAAGGTCTCTTCCAACCCAAACCATTCTATGATTCTATATCAGCATGATGCCAGAAACAAATTCAGTCAAGACTTTACTCCTAGGATGTAAAGGGATCTCCTACTTCTTGGTCTGGGACTTGCACCCGCTGCCACCTGCCCCCTCTGCTCAGCCTGGGAAGAAGAAACAAGGAAGAGAAGGGGCAAAAAAAGGTTTCACAACCTGCTCAACCTCACAGACGGCCTCTGCCACATCAGGGGGGCTCTCCCCATGTGGGACCTGCCCAAACACAACTCCCTCTGTTTCATTAGGAGTCAAAACTACAGAACAGCTCGAGTGAGCAGAAGCATTATCCTCTGGTGGAGGAGGAAAAGTTGGTATCAGAGCAAGCTATCTGCATCAGAGCAGCAAATTCATTACATGCCTGCAGCTGCAGGGTGCATGGGAGACACTCCCCCAGGAGCTACCTGGAAACCCTGTGTTTCATCAACAGAGTAGGGTGGGGGCCCCCCTTTGCCATCATCCCATACCCCAAACCTGTAGCTACAGCTCCTTGTGCTCACAGTTCTGCCTTTTGTAATTACCTCTCAAATTCCTTCCAGATGAGTGACAACCGCATCACCTCCACCCTAGTGCAAATGTGAAATGGAAAGAAATTAATTTCTTTTTACTTGGTTGGAGGAGCTGTATTATTACTATTATTAACAATGGACTCCAACGCAGTTGGCATATTCTTTAGCCAAAAAAGACAAGTTTCATATGTAAAAGGAGCCTGAGGGGTAAAAGGAAAGTACTGACGCATCACGCTGTTAGTAACCAAGGGTGGGTTTCAGCCTGGCTAACCCTGCACACCCTGAGTCAGCTATCTGGTCTACCCACATAGTGTTGGTGAAGGTGGAAAGCCATCTTTAGAGGCCTCTCCATCCAGGTGGACCTTAGGATGGGGGAGAATCTGCCATTTGCTGGTGATCTCCACTGAATGCACAAGAATGCAGAACAGCTTTCAGACAGTCGAAGTTAGGTGAGGTGGATAGCACCCCAGACAGCAATTCCCAAAGAAACCATACACATTTAAGAAGGCTGGCAACCTGCATCTGCCTTTAAATATCTTGCTCTTTGGGGCTTGCATCTCATGAATTAAGCATGCTATGGTGGGGAAGTCCATCTCATACATGCAAGTCATGGCATCTATCAAGTGGTGGGCAAAGCTCTAAGGCTGATCAATAATCCGCTGCCTTGTGGATGCAGACCTGTTGGTTGCAATCCACTTACTTCCAGTCTCCATGGGTGCAAACGTGTGGACAGTCAGACCCAACGAGACAGTTCTGCTGAGCAAAAATTGCAGGATTAAGCCCTTCCTTATAATAAAAACTCAGTCTTGTAATAAACACCAAAATAAACTAAGAGATGCTATTTATCCCCCTCCCAGCTTCATTTAAAAATCACAAACACAATGCATCTGAAAGAAAGCAGCTGGGGAAACAAGGGGGAGACAAATTATTTCTGGGAGTTTTCTTTACCTGGTTACTTTGCAAGACAGAGGCAGATCGAAGCACAACACCCCACACCACCATGATGAGTCCTCAATGTTATTTTATTCCTGTACTGCAGACAGCAGCTGCTCAGACTCGCAGATAGGAAGCTGTTCGGGGTGTGGGGGGATGCATTTACAAGTTCACTCTCTTGTATAAATAAATTATATATGAATCACCTTTTCCTGAACAACCCCAAAACACAATGAGAACCAGAAACACTTGCCATCCCTCAAAATCAATGATTTTTTTTTTCACATTTTTCTATTTGAGTTGTTACTCCAACTGCCTGCAATGCTAAATGCAAAGCAAAGGGCTGTGTTGGTACCCGCGGCTGAGAAAGGAAAGATCCAGGATGTCTTACTGTGTCCAGACCTGAGCAGAGGGAATCCTGCAGAGAACTTTCCCAGTGGCTTCAAGCAGGCAGGATCACATTTTCAGATGTGCAGTGCTGAAAGAGCTGAGTAAATCATTGGGAAACGACGTCGTGTTTATAAACTGTGAGCTGGGAACAGCCCCCGAGCACTCCATTTCCATAGAGCTGGTGTATTCAAAGCAGTTCCCATTCTCAAAATCTTTCCCTTGTTTTTTTTAGAAAAATAGAAATAATAATAAAAAAATCTGGTTTGTTTGTTTCCATCCTGATAGGATTCTGAAGTCCAAATCTTCAAAGCTGAGGTACTAGCACAACTATTTGCGACAGAGCTCAATGGCAGCTGTCAAAACCCACAGGTGAACAAAAGACCTTGTCAAAACATTTCATTTTCATTCCTATATATTTTTTTTTTTAAGACAGAGAGTAAGTCTGTAGAAGCAGGATTTTCAAAAGAGATCAGCTCAGGGAGCTGAGACTATATATGGATGGATGCAAAGCTATTTCTGCAGATACATTGTGGTGGCAGAGAAAGGACCAAGAAGGACCATCACAAAAACCAAGAGAAAACAATTTAACCCAAAATACAACAATTTACTGCAGGGTTTGCTGTCAAACACTGCTCTGCCCGACACAGATCCCTTTCCTAAAACACAGGGGACTGGAACTTTTCAAACCCCTGCTTGTGAACAGAAAAAGGGGTGAAAGCAATCCCGAGGGATGAAGTTTTCAAATGAGAGAAGTGTTGAGTGACAGGTATTTTGAACGGTGTTTTCTTCCCGGTGCCCAAAGTGACTCATTGCAACTTTCAAACGCTTTGATATGGCCAAGAGCCTGGCTGGCTACAAAGACGGCAGAAGGCGACAGTTATTCCCAAACAATACCACTGTTGCTCAGAACCTGGCTATATTATTTCAGAAGGGTGTGTGTGCGGAGTGAGTTCACTCTCCAGAATGCTGTTGGACATGCCAAGCTTAATTAATCAGAAAGATGATCCACCTCATCAAACCCATCCCAGTCTCATAAATGCATAAAAGGGCTCTCCTGAGCCTGTGGAGAGCACAGGTTCATCTTTCTCCTTTCCCTCCTACTTCTTGCTCCAGGCCAGCACCTTTGCTTCTTTATTCTTGCTGTAGCATCCACCTGAATCCAAAAAACCAGCAATGTCTCGCCAGTCCACCGTGAGGATTCAGAGGGGAAGAAGTGGCTTCAGCGCCGCTTCAGCCATCGTCCCAAACCCCTGCCGCACCAGCTTCAGTTCACGTTCTGTCACCCGGGTCGGAAGCTGCAATGCTGGCAGCGGGTTTGCTAGGGTTGGTGGTGGCTTTGGAAGCAAAAGCCTCTACAATGTTGGTGGATGCAAGAGGATCTCTGTGGCTGGAAGGGGTGGTAGCTTCTATGGATCTGCAGGTTTTGGTGGTGGCGCTGGTAGCATGTACGGTGGTGGCTTTAGCATGCCAGCTAACCTTGGTTATGGATATGGTGCATTTGGTGGTGGCCCTGGATTCCCAGCTGGGGGCATCCAAGAAGTCTCCATCAACCAGAACCTTCTGAAACCTCTCAACTTGGAGATAGACCCCAACATCCAAAGGATCCGAAAGGAGGAGAAGGAACAAATCAAAACCCTCAACAACAAATTTGCCTCCTTCATTGACAAGGTGAGACAAAAGCTTTCCTAAATATCATGTCCTGATTTTTTTGATGAGGACACTTTTCTTAGCTGCTTTATGAGCACATAAGCTGATCAAGATGGAATAGAAGTGAGGAATGAGACTGGAAGATGCCCAGTCCCCAGAAACTCCAGGGAACGGTACCTGCTGCATAGTGGTTGTTATGAATTAATCATCCAGTGTTCAAGGTCCTCCTTGATTGCTGCTTCACATCTCATAGGCAGTGGAAAAAGAAAGCTCTAGAAGACAATCCCATCCTTCTGGAGATGTTGGGCTCTCTCCATTACAGGAGCCTTGATAACAGTTTTTTAGATGGTTACAGTAAGATGCAAGCAAGCCATCTAAAATGGCCAAGAAAGGAATTGGCACTAGGGAAAAGTAAGCTTCTTATTGCTTGAATTTCCTCAAAGGCATTTAAAGCTCTCACTGTAACAGTACCGGCATGTTTGGACCATGAGTTCAAAACAGCAAAATCTGATCTGACACTGTCCACTTAATTTCCTTGTTAACTGTATATTAGATGCACAAGAGCATCTGCTTGATTTCTGCTCTGGTTGAGCAGTTCCTCTTTGGTTTCAAGGAAAACGCTGCATAATTTTGGAGCTTTTGTGGAGTGAGGGAGCTATACTGAAGGGAAGGAGAAATGGCACTTTACTATTGTTTCCTTAATAAGAGTGCAAACCCCGTTTTGCTCTTTACATGATTTTTGCATTCACTCTTCACACAAAAATACATGCACCCTGTCTTAATTTAGCAAAGCAGTGAAGAGAAAGCACAGTGCAAGAAAATCAGTAATCATTCCAGAGTTTGTTTGCAATACTGAGCAGGGTTCCTGCAGTCAAATAGCAAATTCTTTCTTCTACCAGAGGAGAATCTGGCTACGAAAACCAGCTGGAAAGAGTACTTCACTACCCGAGCTAGGACTGATATTCCACATTTGCAAGGAAAGTTCTCCAGAATTTTTGTTCTTTCAACAAATATCTTCAGGATTTTTCTGCTTGCAGGTCCGATTCCTTGAGCAACAAAATAAAGTGCTGGAAACCAAGTGGAGCCTGCTTCAGGAGCAGGGGATGAAAACAGTTAGGAACAACATAGAGCCGCTTTTTGAGACTTACATCAACAACCTCAGGATGCAGCTGAACAGTTTGCTGAGTGACAAAGGAAGGCTGGAAGGAGAGCTCGTCAACACACAGTACCTGGTTGAGGATTTCAAGAAGAAGTAAGTCTATTGAGCTAGTGGTCTACTTACCTAGTTAGGTGCAGTTTTTCTCCATTCAACATTTTTAAGCCAACTGGGGGATCCACAAGAGTCCAGGACAGAGGAATTCCCGACAGTGAAGGTTGTGACATTTTCTCAAGATAAACGGTAATGGAGTAACAGATCCAAATACAAAAACATTTAGGGAATAACTTAGAATATGATCAAAGACTTATTAACTAAATTACCTACCGAGAGAAAAAAAAAAATTACATAGTAGGTCTGAGAGTTTCAGGACAGCATGCTTAATTTGCTTAAGACAGGCAGAAAGAGTATGACTAATGGCCAGAAATAGGAGAAAAGGAATAGATTTTTAATTTTTTTTTTTTAATGTACTTGTTTTAACTAGTTTAGCCTAGGAACATGCTCATGGTCTCTTATTCAGATGCTCTGTAGGAGAAAAGAACATTGTATGCAAAATGCTCTTAAGGAAGTTCATTCCAGCAAACTAAAATCACCTCTGTCTGTTACTTGCCTAAACAAATGCTCCTTCTGTCTCCCTCCATTAGGTACGAAGATGAAATCAACAGGCGTACAGTTGCAGAGAATGAATTTGTGACACTCAAGAAGGTGAGAGCAAATTACAGAATACCATCTGATGACTATTTGTAGAGCTCTAATCTCCTCTTCATTCACAAGTCCATCCATTCATATTCCAAAAGATTTTTAATGACTTCTTCCCTGGATTTGCAGAGATGCATGTTCTTGACTTGCTAATAAGAGTTTAAAACATGTTACCTAAATCTCTTATCCTCCAGGACGTAGATGCTGCCTATATGAACAAGGTAGAACTACAAGCCAAGGTAGATACGCTGATTGAAGAAATTAATTTCCTGAGAGCCCTTTACGAAGCAGTGAGTACAACCACCTCCCAAGACATTTCAACCCTCAGTTAAGACCTTCCCTCCCTCTGTTCCTCTGAAAGCCTGTAATTTCTTCCCCCAGGAGATGCTAAATCCTTTACCTCTTTAGAGTTACACCAACCGTCTTAGCTCTTTAGATAACAATCTGTAGCCTCTCCCAGGTCTGCACGCTCATCTGAAAGGATGAAAAGGCATCTCTCAAATGAATTAGCTCACCTAATCCCCTGCACACTTTGCAGGAGCTGTCTCAGATGCAGACTCAGATCTCTGACACCTCTGTCGTTCTCACCATGGACAACAACCGAAACCTGGACCTGGACAGCATCATCTCAGAGGTCAAAGCACAGTACGAGGACATTGCCAACAGAAGCCGGGCAGAGGCAGAGTCCTGGTACCAAACCAAGGTGAAGAAATTGGGGGTTACTGTGCTGTTATCTTCATGTCTTGTCTTGAACAGCTAAAGGCCGACTCCTCCAAGAAAACCTTCTCAAATTTTGCATCTTGCAGAACAGCACGCCAGCTGCTAGTCTGGGCTTGAGGAGGGACCCACACTCCCTCCCCCAAATCCCCATGGTGGGTGGGTCCCACTGCAATTTTTGTAACACGGGATGTCTTCAGATTTAATAATCCTATAAAGTTTGGAAGTGCTAATTTGGGACTGAGAACATATGCAGATTTCCGAGTGCAAATGCCCACGTTCTGCTTGGCTCTAAATCCAATATATTTTACCTTGACTGGTTGTTCCTCTCTCTGTGACAGTACGAAGAGCTGCAGGCTACAGCAGGCAGGCACGGGGATGACCTCCGTAACACCAAGCAGGAGATCTCTGAGCTCAACCGCCACGTCCAGCGGCTGCGGTCGGAGATTGACAGTGTGAAGAAACAGGTAAAAAGCAGCAAAATCTACACTTTTGACAAATTTACCCCCTGACATACAAGGGAGAGGAAAGAAATGATCAAAGCAACCTGGGCAAGTACTGCTCAGTTTGATCCTTTTTCCTCTCAAAACGAGAACTATCACTAAAACTAATTAAGCTGATGGTGCTGGAATAAGACCTCGTGATTTAAGGGTAGCCAAAGAACAAGTCTAGATCTTGTATGAAGAATTTGAATGAGGATTTCTCTTCTGTAGTGTGCAAATCTGAAAGCAGCCATTGCGGATGCTGAGGAACGTGGGGAGCTGGCCCTCAAAGATGCCAAAGCCAAGCTGGCTGAACTGGAAGATGCTCTGCAACAGGCCAAGGCAGACCTGGCCCGGCAGCTCCGTGAGTATCAGGAGCTGATGAATGTCAAACTGGCCCTGGACATCGAGATTGCAACCTACAGGAAGCTGCTGGAAGGAGAGGAGTGCAGGTGAGTGGGAAACACAACCCTTCTAGTCCTGATGTTGGAGGAGCGAAGCAATAGAAGCACTGGAGATGCTCAGCATTTCTGAAATGCTCAAAAGGGCATTAGGGGTTAGGGAGGGGGGAAGATTGTCCTAGCTCATGGAAATAACATTGGGAGAATCCCCAAATTATGTCAAGTTTTTATTTTCTCTAAAAGCTTTTATTTTCTCCTAGAGATCTGTACAGGTCTCTAGGAAATGTCCCCTATTTTTTCCCTTTCCACTATCAATAGACTTCTTACTCCCTTACCTTGTGTTCTGTCCCCTAACAGGTTGGCTGGAGATGGCGTCCCAGTGAATATCTGTAAGTCTGTAAAATACATGTAATTTCCTGATTTGAGCATTAGTGTGTCTTTGCACCACAAAGCCAATGCCCAGAGAGACTGAAAGCTTTTCCTTCTCCTTCTTGCAGCTGTGACCAGAACAACTGTGGGAACGGGATACGGAGGAGGAAGCAACCTCAGCATGGGAGGGGGAATCTGCAATATGGGGAACAGCTTCAGTTGTGGAAGCGGTCCCGGGGTTAGCAGCACCACCCTCGGAGGTGGCAGCAGCTCCAGTGTGAAGTTCGTCTCAACCTCCTCCACCAGAAGAAGTTACAGAAGCTAAAAGTTTCCTTTCAGTTGCCTTCACCCGCCAGGAAAACACCTTTACACTGGTCCTTTACCAAAGCATAGTTGGGGTCAACAAATTGAGGGCCGCCTAAACCCTATGTCTTGTGGCACAGGAGCCTCACTTTAGGAACTCCCTCTCAGCTGTGTTGTCTAGC
>NW_010289233.1:80462-84705 GCF_000700745.2 Antrostomus carolinensis
TGTTTTAAATTTGCAACTTGCTTGTTACAGCTCAGCATTTTTTGGCCGGATTTTGTATATAAAACATGTCCCATGACTGTTTGTCTCTCTTCACTTTCTGGTGTTTGTCTAATAAAAATGCATATGTAATTTATTCTATTGTGTGGACCTTTTAATTAAAGACATGGAACAGCAAATGCAAATGCAGATAACAAGCACTTTTCCTAGGGCCCTGCCCAGTTAAAGGTGCAGGTTTTTGCTCCTCATTCCCATTTCCTGCATCTCTCCATTAGCAGCCAAAAGACACAAGCAGAGTGTAGCACCAAATGGAGGTTTGCTGTTGATTTCAACGTTCTCCCCACCGTGCAAGTAAAACACCTGGAAGCTAAACAGAGGGCACGCCAAGGCAAGAGTCGGGCACAGGGGAAAAGGTCTAAGACTCATTTATGATGCAGCTTTCCAGCCAATACAACATCCAGCAGCCGGGCTCCCAGGAGGTACAGAGGGTAGTGCCAAGTGTGTGATGTACCTGCATAAACTTCTAACAATAGGGAACTAATTACTAGGGGAGTCAGAACAACCACCCGACTTGTTCAAGTGTATCGGTCCATCTCAAAACCCCGTTTACTGTGAGCTGTCTCAACCCAAACCTAGGTGCCAGCAGTGCAAACATGAGTGGCTTGAAAGCATTCCCTTTCCACCCAGAGCACTGTCCATGCTGTTTTAGGTGTTTATCTTGGGTCTTGATGCTCATATGTTCCCTCTCCTTTGACTATAAGCAGGTGGAGGATCTGGTCCACATGTGTTCATATACTACATTGAACTAGATGTCACTCATCCAATAGGTATAAAGAACATCCAAGAATGTGATACCTGTTGGAAAGTGAAAGTTTTCAAGATCCAATATTCCTTCACATTCCTAAAACACATTGGAGACAAGATCTTGTTTTGAGAAGGTGGAGAAAAACCAGAGGAGGTGTAGCAATTTTAGATGTGGTTCTGACTAATCGGGAGAAATTAATTGAGAAGTAAAAGCAGAGCATCACCTGGCTGAAAGTTAAAGAGTGACAGATCTCATTGCTGGAAGAGGAGTTGAACAAATAGATGTGATTAGAAAAAAAGTCACAACCTGACCATTATGTATTTCAAGAAGTTCAAGGAATGGGTAGAGAAGCACTCTTAGGAAAATACTTGAAGAGATGGAAAATAGAGGGGAAGTGGCAGTGCCTGAGTGATAGGCTGTATTTGGGTTTTCCTTCAAGATCAGCAGTTTCCCATAACTTTCTGAACTCTGAACTCTGCATGTTCCTCTCTGTATCCCTCAGGAAATCTTCCCAAAAACTTGCAGGCTTGGTTCTGGGTCTGCTGCGGCTCTCCACTCCTGCTCCACCACTTCTCCCTGCTGAATACTCACAGTGGCTTCCTGGGAAGGAGCAATATCCTCACTCTGAGCAGTAACCTGGGCAAGGTTAAGTAATGGTCTTCCTCATCGCTGCCCAAACAAACTCTCTAACCAAAGAGGATATAAAGTACATAGCCAACAGGCACGTCAGATGGATGCATCAACACCTGGGTCATAACACAGAGATTGTGAAGCCCTTCATCTAGCGTGGGACAGGCTGGGGCCAGAATATTCATTCTCCCAGGACATCCCTTTTTAAGCAAGACACAAAAAAGCACCCTGGCAAAATGTTCGCATCTCTGGATACATAACCAATGTACAGTTGTCCCTGCTCCAGTCCTGCTGGACGTTAAAGAGATGTATGGATGACCTGGGGCTTCCATTTCAGTGGGAGAGGACAGCCCTCGTTAATTCTAGCACAGCCTAGATTAAAACCATAGTCATAATGAAATGAATGGTGCTTGCACTCAGGGGCTTGAATTTGCAATGCACAGCAGGAGCTGATTGCTAATTGCTACCCAGAACATTTTTATAGACTTCTTTAGGACAGTGGGTAGCTTAGTCACAGAAGCTCTTCTCTCTTACTGCTGCTTGTTGTAACACACAGTAGATGAAACAATCACAGAATCATTCAGGTTGGAAAAGAACCCTAAGACCATCCAGTCCAACCATGCCCAATAAATCATCACCACCATGCCCAATAAATCATCACCACCATGCCCAATAAATCACCATATCCCCAAATGCTACATCTACATGTTCCTTGAATGCCTCCAGAGATAGTGACTTCACCACTTCCCTGGGCAGCCTGTTCCAATCTCTGACCACTTTTTCAGAGAATAAATTTTTCCTAATAGCCAACCTGAACCTCCCCTGGCGTAACTTGAAGCCATTATGTCTCGTTCTATTGCTGGTTACCTGAGAGAAGAGACCAACCCCCACCTCGTTACAACTCCAGAAGAGTTATTTGAGCTTCATTCCAGGGTGTGTAATGGAAACATTAGAAAAATAGAGAGGGGAAAAAAAGAAAAAGCATGTCTGAAAGGCAAAAAGAGATGATGGGCTTCTGCAGATCAACCTCCTTGGACTTTCTGGTCAAACTCACTTGACTGCTCAGCCTCCACGTGTGAAACGGCAAGCATACGTGCGCACTTGAAAGATGCGTCTGCAAACACCTGCTCCATACCCTGGCGCCTGCACATGTCTTTTTAATGGCTTGGGATGGCTAAAACTTCCCAGCAATGCTCTGCAGGTGGGCTGCTACCTCCTCTGATGAGTAGGTGTTCAGCTTGGGCATGGACATCCACAAGAAAGACATACCTTGGCAAACCCAAAGGGTCGTAGGGTCCAAGAGAGGCATCTCCATCCCTGGAAAGTTATGGGCATCCACACAAACCACTGAGAGTGATTTTTGAGCATCTTGCCCGCTCTGGGATAAGTGTCCATGTGTATGGTGCTACCACAGCATTGCACAGGGCAAGTCAGGACAGCATGTGTCTTTCACCAGAGAAATGCACTATTTGCCTTTTTCTGGGCGTTATGAGGAATAAAAGCAGAGGGAGTTGTGGGGAGTTGTCTGTGAACAATGTTGTAAGCCCGGATCCCAAGCACTGAATTTCCTTGTGAGTAAGAGATATCAGAGGAGGAAGACAACAGACGTGGGGAAAGCAGCCTGGGAACAGGTCTCACACCGTGTAGAGACAAGGTCACGCCATGAGTCAGGAAACAGCCCAAAAATCTATGAAGGTGAAACCCTGAGAAATTGCCAACTCAGGTTTTGTGTCGTCACAGTCAACGGTAACTCCCTCCCAGGTCATATTCTGCTATTTCATCATTTGTTGTCAGTCTGAATCAAGATGAAACGTAGACACTTTTTGCAGAAAGAAAAGATCTGAAAATACCATTGATAAAACCACCTTCCAGGTCCTTCCCACTCCCCAGCTGATTTTTGATACCTGATTGTCCAAGACTTCCATTGATGTCCCATCACCATCCTGATGGCTTTCTTTTCATCATCTCTTTCTCCCTTCTGTATCAATTCTGGTTTAAATGACTCTTGTTTGGGCACGAGAACAAGAGCCCAGAATTTCCAACAAGTTAGGGCCTGAGGTGCTGATGCCCCACTGGGGTTTACTCAAAACCACAGGAGCATGAAAACACAGACCCACAATAACAGATTTCTCAGACCTCGGACCACTGTACCGTGAAATAACGCGCCTTTACGCAACAGAGGAATTGATTCATCCTTGAAGTAGAGATGAGCGAGTGCTTGCCCAACATGGGGAACCATCTACTGCAGAGGTGAAAGGAGGGAGTGGGAAACAGATGACTGCAAACAAGCATTGAGCAGGCAGTATTTAGTGTTTTCTCAGATATTTCGACAGTCAGATCATGACTGTCACCAAAAAATGCAGCTCCTGCACTTTGTGAGTGTTTCGTAGATGCTGGTGCTCATGGTGAACTCACCGTCCGCTTTGCTGCTGGGTGTGTCGAGCCCAGTTAATCAGTAAGATGAGCACCATGCCAGACCCATCCCCAGCTAGGAAGGGTATAAAAGGGCCAGTCCCAGCCTGGGGGAGCACAACTTCACCTTCCTGCCTTCATCCACTTCCTCGCTGCTTTAATCTTTCTGCTGCTCTCACCCTGCTCACATCAGCTGCCATGTCTCGCCAGTGCGCTGTAAGGAGCCAGACCAAAACCGGCTTCAGTGCTGCTTCTGCCTTCATCCCAAATGCCAGCAGCACCAGCTTCTGCTTACGTTCTGCACCCCAAGGTGGAAGCTGCGGTACTGCCACTGGGTATGGAAGATTTGCTGGAGGTTTTGGAAGCAGAAGCCTCTACAATGTTGGTGGATGCAAGAGG
>NW_010289234.1:0-485 GCF_000700745.2 Antrostomus carolinensis
TGGGAGTCTGTTATAGACCACTCAACCAGAAGGTAGAGGCAGATGAAGCGTTCTAGAAGTGGCTGGCAAAAATCTCACAATTGCTAGCCCTTATTCTCATGGGGGATTTCAACTTACCAGATGTCTGCTGGAAATACAACACAGCAGAGGGAAAACAGTCTAGGAGGTTCCTGGAGTGTATGGAAGATAACTTCCTGACACAGCTGGTAAGTGAGCCCACCGGGGGGGTGTCTCGCTTGACCTGCTGTTTACCAACAGAGAAGGACTGGCGGGAGATGTGGTGGTTGGAGGCCGTCTTGGGCTAAATGACCATGAAATGTTAAAGTTCTCGATTGTTGCTGAGGTAAGGAGGGGGATTGGCAAGACTACTATCATGGACTTCTGGAGGGCAAACTTTGGCCTTTTCAGGGCACTGGTTCAGAGAGTCCCTTGGGAAACTAGTCCTAAAGGGCAGAGGGGTCCGGGAAGCCTGGACATTCTTCAAG
>NW_010289235.1:0-24126 GCF_000700745.2 Antrostomus carolinensis
TAATATATTTATATGATATATTTATATAATGTAGGTCATCAGTAAGACTTGGGTGGAAATGTGAATAAAATAGTTCACTTTGAAAACATTATGTCTTTGACAACATTATCAGGACAAATGTGATCCCCAATCACCCAAGCTGCAAGCCAAATATTAAATTGTTGATCATATCTGTTCTCATTGTTATGAAGGCTGTACCACACTAACTATACACTGTTTAAAATTGGGATTAGAGCTAGAGGTCAGTTCACTAAAAAGACATCTATTTGTTAAGTAAGTCCTTAAGTGAAAACATTTTAGAAATTAGCTTTCATATGCAGAGATTAACTGAGGGACTGAAGTGTCTGGGTGTGCATGAGTCCTGGGACATTAGAAGTTGCTGTCCAGGACATAAAAGTACATTCCTATTCTGCTGTTCTCAGCTGCATGGATTGCACAGTTTCAGCCACACCTGTCCTTTGTTGTACAGAGGGCTAGCAAAAGCCTGGGATGCTTTTCACTGAGACAAAGTCACTAAATGAACTGAAGCTACGCTGAAGATATGGTCCTTAGTCAGCAAGGGTGATACACAGATGGTAATTCTTGCCTTTTCAGTCTTAAGGTTTGATTTTTGCATAATTAATTATTGAATTGTGCATCTCAAGTTTTTTTGCGTTTTCATATTTGAGGAACTCCAAAGAAACTTGAATTGTAGTAAGTCCTATAGCAGGCCCTATTGAATTATTTCAAGTGCAAATCGAGAAGCAAGTTTTGGTTGTTTTGGAAAATTTTAGCCACTAGTTATTTGACCTTTTGGATAATTTGAAGCCTCGGGAGTGAAGGAAATATGTGTACTGCAATGTGATTATAGATCTACTGGGACTTTAACCTGGCTCATTGTATTCTACTTAGACTCTATTTTTTCAGACAGAAAGTGCTTTGAAAAAGATAACCGTGTCTCAGCACTGAAACTTTCTGAGACACAACTCAAGTGCACAAGGAAAACTTCTCAAGCACTTCTACTCTATTAACTTGCTAGGATCTTGTGCTTTATTTACAACTTCCCTTATTACATCAAGTCTAAAATGCAGCTTATCTACGATTCTTCCTTCTCTAGGCAAGAGCTGATAGTATAAATTTAACTCATATGTATCAGTCATTCTTAGTCCTAGCACTGCTTTGCTGTGAAATTCCATATTGATTTCAGGGTTTTTCTCTGTGTTTCTTGAGGCATGAATTGATTATGATTCACTGTCTCTGGTATCTAACTGTATCCAAATATTCTGGCTTACCACGTTCATATTTCTGGACTCCTCTGCTCCTTGGGATGTCCTTATGCCCAAGTGGCATTAGATGGGCTGCTTAATTGCCCTTGTCCTTAAGTCTTGCCATCCAGGCCCCGTCTCTTTGGTCAGGCTGGCTCCTCTGTTCTCAAAGTGGCTGTACTGGGGCTAGCCAGGCTCATGAGTCTGCAGGTTGGTAGGACTAGGGGCTGCCCATCTGCTGCTGTAGCCTGTGAATAGGCTACTTGGATACTGATTCTTTAGAAGGCAGGGGAGCTGGCTGACCCCAAAGAAGTCTATGAGATTCCAAGATTTAGAGAGGAAGGGGGGGAGGGGGAAAAACCACCAAGAGTTTTCTTCTGTGGGAAATCTTAGGGTTTTGTTTGTTTGTTTTTAATTTGAGCAACAATATTTTTAAATACACCCAGTGTCAAAATTCTCTACAGGTTATTCCAGTCAACTGTCTTGTTAGGTGTTTTTGCTACGCTACTAGCTATGAAGTGGGAAAAGAGAAATTTTTTTTTAAGATCTGCAAGAATCCCTATGCAAATGAGAAGTGCATATAGGAGCTTGAAAAATCACTGAAAAATATGGATCACATGTTAATGTTGTTCCTTGAAGAAATGCAAATGGTAGCCATAATCTAAAATAGAATCACTATGCCAAGTTGAAAAATGTATTTCTAGGATCCATATCTTTAAAAATTATTCTTAAAACATTTATACTACCTGGTAACATTGACTTGGAAGCTGTTAGAATAAGAATAGGAAAGTTTTATTTCCCTCTACCTGATCTTACTTTCTTATTAATTTCTTAACCTATCCTAGCAAAAACCAGGACACTTAAACTTCTTTAATTTCCTTCTACCTCACCGTAGCTTTTTCTGTCCTATTCTTCCAATAGGAAACAGGTTACAGTAACAATTCATATTTTTATTATTAAAAATATAGGAAAAATATTTAAATTTTTTTTGAAGATGAAAGGAAGTTTTATTAAAAGAGAAACAAAGTCAAGAAAGAAGGAGATAGATAGGAGAAGGATAAGTTTACTCATGTAGGCTCAGGCCTCAAAAGAAGAAAAAAAAATAAAATGAAGACATTCAGGAAAAGTCAGGAAAAATGAAAGTTTCTGCAAAAAGTTACATAAACAGTAGAAGAAATTATAACAGTCCCATGAGATGAAAAAGGTAAGCATGTGAGAGCTCTCAAGTGAGAGAAATTCAGAGTAGCTATTTCTTCTCAATTTTCAATATATAAGAGAAGAGATCAACAGCAAACCTTACGCATAAATCAGAAAAAAATCATTAAGGACAACAGTTAGAGAAGCCTAGACCAAAGGCCAGTTAAAGAATGTTTATCTTCCTGTAAAAGAACATTTATCACCCTAAATAGACATTGACCTGCAAATTTGGATGTACTGGAGTTGAGATATGAACAAGAAATACAGCAGCTCTGAAAAAATCAGAAATATAATAATTCCTTACTGTGAAATAGAGAAAATTAATTTGTTGCTTCTCTTTAAGAAAAATTGACATTAAAAATTACTAATCAATGGCTCGTGAATCTAACTAGAATTGGATATTCCACCATCCAGTAAAAGAATCAATGCTCCAGATCTGAGACCAGTATAAATTAGAAGAGCTGCATTCACCTAATTCAAGTTGCATTGGTTTACATTAAATACAAATCAGTCCTGCAGAGCAGATATTTGGTAGAAAATGTGCAATATCTGCAGCTGAAAAAATAAATTTTAAAAATGAAGATATGTACCCATCTAAGTGCTTTGTCACTTGCCATGTTTGTGTGGATGTCAAAGTGTTAGCCAGTAGGCTTACATCAGGAACTCTTTTTCATTAATTTAAAAACATATGTCTAGTAGAAGATCTACTTGTTTGATCCAATAGTTTTTTAAGGGCTTGACTTGGAACAAGAAGAAAATCCATTTCTTGATGTACTGTTCTTTCACTTTTTCTTAATGGTAAAATTATTTCCACGTTCCTCTGAACTATGAGTACATGTCACTGACAAAGACAAGATAGAAGGCTACCCCAGCACAGTATTTCCTGCATTGCTGCAGTGCATGTAGCAATGACCCTTACCATAATAATTAAAACATAACTGATCCTGGAGTCTAAAATGTTCTTCTTGTTCACTGCAGAGGAGAATATTTAGAAAACCTTCAGGTTCTGAGCCAAAGGTTATGGTGAATGAGGGATACTAGTTAGGAAAATCTGAATGAGCTGAAAGACTGCTCTTGTCCTTATCACTGAATCAGACCTGAGGAGGAGAGGTAAGACATTAAATAAATATGATCATGTTGGACACTCATATCAAAGATAGTTTGCAGAAACAGTGGTGAATGAATAATAAAATCTAATTGTGAAGATGCTTATATCTGAGATAAGTTAACTTGTTTGCCTGGGAGGTGGGTTACCTGCACAAATGGTAGATGATGTTCATATCATTACAAGCTACTTTCATTCTTGACAACTTGGTGGCCTTTGAGTTCAGGTTGTAGAGTTCTCCTGTAATGATAATTATTTTGCTTTGGGCATACCACATGCATTTGTTGGCTGCATAAAAGCATCTTATTTCCATTAATTTATCTTCAAACTCCATCATGTCACCTTAATGGAGAATGGAAAATTTATCTTGAAGATCCTGTTTATTTAGACTTTTATAGGAAAAAAAATGCACAGATCTGATTTGCATTGTATTAGCACTGATGTGTGGTAGAGGAAGAGTCAAAGTTCAATTACTCTATTGTCAGCATTCAATTGAGTAATCTCAAACATTTAGTTTTGTTTACAAGGTACTAAGATGTTTATTTTTGAAATAAAAGCAAATTTCCACTTTTTTCAAGCATGAACACTTCTCAAATGAAATTGCAGTTAATTGAAGCTGTAATTACTCTAGATGAACATCATTACAATACTTAGAAAGTAGTTTTGAGGGATTTGATTAAATTGGTTTTTGAAAGAAAATCTGCAGTGTTTTTTTATGCTACATTTTTAAAAAGTTCAAGACAGTATATTTAATTTGGATGAAATAGTTTAAAAAATATTCTAATATTTTGCACACCTAATTAAAACACTGAAGTCCTGAATGAAGGAAGGAAAGTTAGTAGGGTTACCAATATTGCGAGTGCTATGTAGTTGCCGAGCCACTCTCCATGATATTAGAAAAGTCATGGCAGGCAGGTGAAGACCCTCATGACTGGAAGGAAGGAAACATTGCACCCGTTTTTAAAAAGGGTAGAAAGGAAGACCCTGTGAACTACCACACTGTCAGCTTCACCTCTGTGTCTGGGAAGATCATGGAACAGATCTTCCTAGAAGCTATGCTAAGGCACATGGAGGACAGGGAGGTGATTCAAGACAGCCAGCATGGTTTTACTAGGGGCAGGTCCTGCCTGACCAACCTAGTGGCTTTCTACAATGGAGTAACTCTTTCAGTAGATAAGGTAAGAGCTATGAATGTCATCTATCTGGATTTCTGCAAGGCCTTTGACACAGTCCCCCACAGCATCCTTCTCTCTAAGTTAAAGAGATATGGATTTGATGGGTGAACTGTTCAGTGGATAAGAAATTGGCTGGAAGGGCACATCCGGAGGACAGTGGGCAATGGCTCAATGTCCAGATGGAAGACAGTGACAAGCGGTGTCCCTCAAGGGTCCATACCGGGACCAGTGCTGTTTAATATCTTCATTAGTGATATTAACAGTGGGATCGAGTGCACTGTCAGCAACTTTGCTGACGATACCAAGCTGGGTGGTGTAGTCAATGTGCCAGAGGGATGGGATGCCATCCAGAGGGACCTGGACAGTCTGGAGAAGTGGGTCCAGGTGAACCTCATGAGGTTCAACAAGGCCAAGTGCAGGGTCCTGCACCTGGGACAGGATGATCTTCATTATCGATACAGGCTGGGCTGGAAAGCAGCCCTGAGGAAAAGGACTTGGGGGTAGTAGTGGATAAAAAGCTGGATGTGAGCCACCAATGTGCATCTGCAGCCCAGAAGGCCAACTGCATCCTGGACTGCACCAAAAGAAGTGTGGTCAACAGATGGAGAGAGGTGATTCTGCCCCTCTACTCTGCTCTGGTGAGACTTTGCCTGGAATACTGTGTCTAGCTCTGGAGCCCTGAACAAAAGAAGGACGTGTACCTGTTGGAGCATGTCCAGAGGAGGGCCACAAAAATGATCAAAGGGCTGGAGCAGCTCTCCTATGAAGACAGGCTGAGAGAGTTGGGGTTGTTCAGCTTGGAGAAGAGAAAGCTCCGGTGGGACCTTATAACAGCTTTCCAGTACCTGAAAGGTGCCTATAAGAAAGATGGGGAAGAACTGTTCACAAGGGCAGGCAGCAATAGGATGAGGGGTAATGGTTTTAAACTAGAAAAGGGTAGATTTAGGTTGGCTATTAGGAAATAGTTCTTCAGTATGAGGGTGGTGGATCATTGGAACAGGTTGTCCAGAGAGGTAGTGGAGGCCTCATCCCTGGGGATATTCAAGGTCAGGCTTGATGGGGGTCTGAGCAACCTGCTCACTGCAGGGGGGTTGGACTAGATGACCTTTGAGGGTCCCTTCCAAACCAAAACATTATATGATTCTATACAAGTATGTTATAATTAATATATCCACAATATAGCATCTTGACAATTTTTTTTTGTCAATGAGAAAACTTTTTTCCCATGCCATACTTGGGGTCTAAGATGCTGCTAATAATATTGTGTCATCTGCAGTTGTAATTAAGAATTTCCATGAGAGAGTTTTTTCAAACAAGGGGCTATTTCCACAGAGCTCCTTGAGCCACTGCTTGCCAGTATGGTGCTCAGTGTTTTACTGACAGGTCAAAATAAAATGGTGTACATATACCCGTGTTTTAGGTTTGTACTTCTCAAGTGGTTGTCAAGGAAATCAGTGGAGTTGTGAAAGCAAAGAAACAGTGTGTTCCTAGTAAATTACAAAAATACAAAGTTACAGTCCTACTACTAAAGCCTGTCCTTAGAAATTCATATTATAGCACAGCTATGCATCTGTTTATGTACCACTGTGCCTCTTGCTTTAGGTCTTTTTCAAGGTCCAGTGGTGGTCTACAATAAACAGAATGCACATCCGTGGAAGGAGCAGTGATGACTACTTGGTCCAACTGTGGCTTCTGCAAGAACGTCTGTACAAGGAAGAACAATGTGTCATCTCCATGACTGCTGATCCAGCTGGCGTTGGTGCAGTTGGTGCACATGGAGCTGGTACACAGAGGGATTTCTCTAGGGTTTTCAATCAAGGCCAGTCTGGAGTCTAGGTAAACCCAGCTCCTCCATGGAAGCATGAGGGCAATCCCAAGCACAAATACAGGTGGGTGGAGAATGGATTGAGAGACTTGGGGGTGTTGATGGATGAGAAGCTCAACATTAGCCAGCAATGTACGCTCACAGCCCAAAATGCCAATTGGATCTGGGGCTGCGTCAGAAGAAGCAGGGCCAGCAGGTTGAGGGATGTGATTCTCCCCCTCTACTCAGCTCTCATGAGACCTCACTTGGAATACTGGGTCCAGTTCTGGAGCTCCCAACACAAGAAGGACATGGACCCAGTGGAGTGAATCCAGAGGAGGGCCATGAGGTTGATCTGAGGGCTGGAGCACCTCTCCTATCAGGACAGGCTGAGAGAGTTGGGGCTGCTCAGCCTGGAGAAGAGAGGGCTCTGGGGAGACCTTATAGCGGCCTTCCAGTATCTGAAGGGGACTTACAGGAAGGCTGGGGAGGGACTTTTTACAAGGGCAGGTAGTGATAGGACAGGGGGTAATGGCTTTAAACTGGAAGAGGGCAGATTTAGATTAGATATTAGGAAGAAATTATTTACTGTGAGGGTGGTGAGACCCTGGAACATGTTTCCCAGAGAAGTTGTGGATGCCCCCTCCCTGGAAGTGTTCAAGGCCAGGTTGGATGAGGCTTTGAGCAACCTAGTGGTTGGTTGGTCTAGTGGAAGGTGTCCCTACTCATGGCAGGGGGGTCGGAACTAGATGATCTTTAAGGTCCCTTCCAGCCCATACCATTCTATAATTCTGTGATCTTCCAAGTTATAAGCAGAGGGATGGTGTGACCTACCAGCTGATCAAAATCTTTATTTTGAGTAAATGCCTGAGTGACTTGGTGCAGCCTGGGGCCTGTTGATATGATAATGTCAGGATTTCACTGTTAGCTCTTTCTTTATCTCTCTTTCTGAGTTTGACCACTCCCTCTCCTCCCTTCCCCAAATGTGATGTTTAAGTGCTACCAGCCAAAATCTATCATACTTTGTGTTGGCATGCAATGTCCCAGCAGCCTGATTCAATCAGTCAGCCAAGCAGACTGTCTGAAGCATACTGATGTCAAAATCTGGTAATCATATCAAAATGCATCTGTTCATACAATTTTCCAGACTTTTGTAGAGGTAGAAAAAAAAGCCATCTTGCAATTTTATTATGTTTACTTTTGGTATGAGCTCAAAATCTGAAATGCAGAAAGCTGTTTATTTTAAAAAACCCCACACAAATTAAGGGAAAAATAACAGCCTCACCAATGTTCTTTGTATGTCCTTAAAATAATCAAAATAGTTTTTGGTGCTCTTATGCTAAAAGAGGCAAATATACATCACCAAGAGGAAAGCAGCAAATGCGTACCTTGTCTAAGCTTGGCACAACTGGCTGGAATTCTTACATCTGGAAACTTTCCTGTAAGAGATGCAAAACATGTCAAAGAGGAATATTGATTTTTCTAGTATAAATCATAATAATTCCATGAATGAAAGGTACATTGATGAAAGGTTTATTTTCCAGTGTTAATGCATGTACATTTCTGATATATAAATGTAAATAAATTATGCTTTTTGTTGACTTTGCTGGCAGAAGTTCTAAATACTGACTTCAGCTTAGGCACCAGCACTATTTTTATCAGCTCTTAGCTTGGAGACTGAAAGAGAAGCTATACAAAATACAGCTGTAAAAATTATAAGGGTCTAAAGAATGCAATATTTGGTAATACTTATGGTAAGATGACAAGGAAAAGTAAATAAGCTCCAGAATAAATCTCTGCTGTAGGAAAATCAGAACAGAAGGACTTTCTGGTCAAAATAGTGCAACAAGCCTTATAGTTACAAACTTAGACACAGCTGTTCTTGGCAGTTGTTATTCTGAATGGAGCTAAAGAAGAAAGATTAGCCTTTTACTAGATACCCTCCTGTGTATAATATCTTTATTACATATTAGTTTATTGAAGAACAGCGTCTTTTAGCTAACAGGTATATGAGCTACTTTTAATGGGTTCTTGAGATGTGATTGAGAAAATTAGGTTCCTAAATACAAGAAACAGTCCTCATTAAGTCAGCCTTCACGGAAAATGTTTAGAGTCACAAATTAAAAAAATTGAAAATCTCTTCTCTCCAGGAAAATCCTTTGGCTTCTATACTCTAGGTTACATCTTTCCTTGCCATAATGGAGCATCAGGAAGGAAACAGGGTACAAATCTAGCTATGAGAATCCTTATAGGGGGCTTTTTAAGAAATATTTTTTAAAGGAAATCTGGTCATATGGGGAAGAAATGTGTGTTTGAAGTCCTCATGGATAGCTGCACAGACTGAAGAATTCAACCTCCTTTTTGTGCTCTGCCTAATGTCCCACTTTCTTGTTGTCTGGTTTGATTCTTTCTCCCTGCTGCCTTTCTCTCAGTGTGTTGGAACTGGAAGCTGCATTAGAGGGTGTGCTCATTTCCTTGTGAATAACCGTCTGGGACGTTCCACAGGTCATGAGGGTTCCTGCTGCAGAGACCAGGTACTTCCCATACTCACCTAACTTGACACAGATGGGATTTATTCTGGTTTGAATAATTTGCTTGTTATGTTGCTTTGGGGTAATACCACCCAATTTACTCATTTTCTTCACCACAGAGGTGATCAGAGAGAATAAAGATCTAAAACATTTTCTTTGCTAGCTTTCAGAAGTGTAATTTGTTGCTCTGCCAGCTATGGAAAATTGAAAATATAATAAAAAAGAGGTTGCTATTTGTCTCAAATAAGCATTTAACTTAGCTTTAATGAGCTAGTTACTGTATATTAATTAAATCTAAATAGCTCATTGAGAGGCTATTTCAGAGGTTTTTCCTTGACATCTGGTAGCTTTTTTTAAATGACAAAAGCAATAAGTACTTAATTACACTGTTATTAATAAATTTTATTTTCTTAATCTTCTGAGCTTTTTAATGTGCATTTCTCAGGGTATAGTGAAAGAATAGAGATTTTATCATCTAAGAGTGATTACTTGCATTAACAGCTTTGCTGCAGAATGCTGCTGTAACCTGCCTTTGGAACAGTGTCATGCAGACAAGAACAAAATGTCAGCATTTTGCATGTGTCATGACAACCTTAGAATGAAAAACGGACACCTAGCAAGTATCTCCTGAAGCATATTTCATGTTTCTTTCTCCTGGTGCTTCCGCTCAGTAAAACTAAGTCTGCCTTGCAAGGTTACAGACTGCAAATTTCCCTGTCTTGCTGAGCTCTACAACAGTAGCATATTAGAATAGGATCATTCTGGAGGCAACATGGACTAACTGTCCATTTCAACCATTGCCAACTCCTAGTGTTCCTGATACAATTCACCTATTTACTGCCACTGCCACTGCCATCACCTTTCTCTAGACATAGGACTTCTATGTCTACCAGGATGCAGAAAGAAAAAGGGCCCTGCAAGAGCAAGAAACCTTTTTACTTTTTAAATTAGGTGACACAAGGTGCAGCTGGTAAGCAAATAACTGGAATTATCAAGCTACTTAGAGAAATGTTCTCAGCTGTATGCTTAGTGCTCTAATCTAGTGAAAAAGGAAATATTTTCCTATATTTGTTGAAAAGGAAAAGCCTTCTTGAAGGCATGTTGCTGCTTTTGTCACTGCAGTGATCGAATTGCCATTAGGTAAGGGTAACCATCATTTCCACAAAATCATATTTTTATCTTGCATTTAAGTACAGTTTGGTAACATGGCACCTAAAGAAATTTGGTTTTCTTTTATACTGTTTAGAAAGCAATGTAGATAGGCAAAAAAAAAAACCCCACCAAAAACCTGAGAGAATTTCCTAGAGGCTTTAGGAATACAACTGGTCAAAAAGAAGCACTTAGCATTTGCAAGGAACACTAGGGTATTGTGTTAGATTTGGTTTACAGTGGATCTGCTTTGTTTGTTATTTACCTGTGCTGCTCATATGCTTATTTGGATTTGAGAATTGTAGTTTCAATTTCATTTATTAAGAATCAAAACCTCACAAAAGTCAACAAGCAGCTCCAAAGTATGTTTAGATATTTTATCAGCCAAGAAGAAACTTCAGAGAAGAGCAGGCAGAAAATAGTGAAAGCCCTCAAAACCCACTACAGTTTAGCAACTGGATAATGATATAATTACAGATTCAACAGCAGAATGCTTAACAACCAGCGTGATTATCTCATAAAGTCTCCACACAGGGGGCTCTGCCGAACAGAATGTGCCTTCTGAAACCCATTTGAATACCCTTCTTTGCTTTTCATTTGGATGCATTCAGAAGTAAATGCATTTTTGTATGACTAGGTGACTTTAGCACCAGTTTCTTAATGCACAATTTGAATAATTGTGAGTTAATACCAGGTTCATAAGCTACAACTTGAATATCATTGTAAGGAAATAACAGTGCTGGGAAAAAAAGTATTAATGCAAGGGTGCCAGCACACTTAACACAGGAATAAACTTTGTAGTGAAAAATACATTATGTAAACCTCAAAACCAATTTTTATTGTTCATCTTCTTTATCTCATTCCTTCTCATTTTTTCCCCAGGACCATTGCTTCTTTTCTGTTTATCTTTCAGTCTCATGATCCCCAGAACTATTGCACTTAGAAGCAAAGTAACAAACCATCTATCACAGAATCTTATCCTATCCAGTCATCCTAAAATTAATTCTTCTGCCTGACCGCCCACTCTTCTTTTTAAGAGGGGAATAGAAAGCAACAGAGCTCTTGCTTCAGTTTCACCCTTTCCCTCTACTCTGCCTGTTATTTTCAGGAGGTTGTTTTAAATTTCCACCAATGAATCAGACTTGCTGGCTTTTCTTTAACCTCAGTTATGAAGCTGTCACTTATACTGTAATTGCAAAGACTTCAAACTGAAGGGAAGACAAGGAAGTGACTGCAAAGGTGCCTTCTTAAAGGGGTAAGAAAAAAAGTGTGTTTTTACTTCAATTTAAACTAACCAAATGAAGATAAGAGAGTATGCAAATGCTCTGTCAAGTTAAGGACACAAAACCAGCTCTATGTCCTATTTGAGGACTCAATCTGATGATAAATTTTAGGGTTGGTTAGGTGGGCAAAGTCAAGAAAGGAGGTTAGGAAGTATTCCCATGGAAACTTGCTGAGGGGGCCAAGCCTCTGAGGACTGGTACAAAACAAAATGGTCTTTATGTTTTTTCTGTTTAAGATCACTCTAGCTTTTGTCATGATTCATCAGTTTCCAAGGGCTAAGGTTGCTTAATGTGCCCTATACTTGGACCTGTGTTTTGCTCAGTTTGACTGCAGCTGGGAATTGGGACCAATATTTTTTAGGTCACAGCAGCCCAGAAATAAGTTACTTTCTACATTATTATTATTACAGATTTTTTTTTTTTTTTTTTAATTTTGAATGCTGCTACTTCCTATTAAACTGCAGCTCAAAAACCTGTATTTCCCTGCAGCAACTATTGCCCATGGAGAGAGCATATAGAGCTCAGAACAGCAACTAGCAGTGTTTGTTTCCTGTGCATCACAGTGCTGGTATGCTTCCTGTCTTCCTAGGAAATTATTTTCCCTGCAGCACAAAGGAGCTGTGCTAGAGATGGGAAGTATAATTTGTAGCCTGCTGAGCCATCTTCACTCAGTCTTGCCCTAGATACGAGTTGTATCTTCAAGATTACAATGTTTTTAAGTGGAAAGTTGGGTAAGATAAGTGACTCATTCTTAGAACTCAGCAGATATGTGCCATATATGCCTACATAAGAGGGAGAAAGAGCAGGAGCAAACAAAACAATTTTTTCAATCAAGCCCTTTGATCACTTTACAAACACTTCAGTGGCAGCTCTGTAAATCAAGAAATGCTGGGTGGTCAGCAGCGAGACCTTGAAGTAGTGAATTTAAGTAATTGTACCGTTCACAGAACACTAATGATTAGATAGCTCACCAAAACCCTTGACTTAAGAACTTTTAAGCTCTTGACTTAAGGAGACCCTGTTGTGCAGTGTGGCCTGCAAGGCAGTTGTCTTGTAGTAGTAATAATGTAAGAAAAAAGAAGACCCACAGACAGTTAAATCGGAAGGCACTGAAGAAATTCACATGTTTATTAAAGAATATAATATCCAAATGTGTCAAAATCCTTCATGGGAGGAGCCTAAGCCTGTAATGAAAGGGATCTTGTGTGAGCAGGTAGTTTGTTGTAACTTGTGGTTTCCTGATCTCTCCTCCATAAGTTGTGGATGGTTGTAGCCTTGAAGTGCTAGGCTGCTAGCTGATCTAGACTCCTCAATTTTCTCTTGGCTATAGTCAATACTTAGCCACTGGGGACAACTCAGTAGGCTCAGAAAATGTACCAGGTGCCTCTGATATACTTCAGCACAGACAGATTTATTATTCAGACAAGCCTGTGATGGAGGTGTACTGAAATTCCTCAAGGAGCAAGAATCATGAGACTTTTGGGCTAAATGCTCAAAAGATAGTTATAGAGAAGCGGACTCAGAAGGCAGAAGTTGACATGGTTGTAAAAGAATCTTAAAGAATTCCACATGGAGAAAAAGTAGAGATAAGAAATCCTACCACACCTTCTCCATTTTTAATGGGAGAATCTTTAGCTGAGGTCTGAGGTATCCTGAAAAGAAGCAGTAAGATAATTATGTTAGGTGACTTTTAACAGTCTTAATCAATAATTCCTTTATATAACACTGTTGTGAATTGCACTCACAGTGCAATATTGAAGTACTCCTGCCATCAGGATTCATAAAAAAACCACTTTCAACAGACCTTCCTGGCTGGAGTGCCTTAATTGTAGTTCATTTAAAAATCTATTTAAATGTCCTGATAGAGCCCTTAGTTCTAATTTAAAGACTTTCTTTGCTGGACTGGGTACTTCTTACTGCCACATGCCAAAGGCATTTTTCACTTGCCTAGGTGATAATATGCCTATCTTGACATAAACATTCACTCACACAGTGAATCGCTAGGCACTTGGATATTTTTTTCTAAATTGCTGTCAAGTCAGCTAACTTGAAGGGGCAACAGGTTATTTTCAACAGCTGGTATGCTGTGGTAATAAATAAATTGTCCTGTTTTATTTACATATTTTCATTTAGTCATCCTTTTACTGAATTACATATGATAGATTTTATTTAAAGCCTCTAGTGGTATTGATACTAAATAAAAAGAATGTGATGCTAGAAAGATAGATAGAAGAGCTATATTACAATACCTTGAAATGTGCTTTATTCTATTGAGCATAAATGAATGAGAATTGAAAACAGTGATGGGGGGGAAAGAGAGAAAGAGACATCTCTCTGTCTGTACCTGTATGTAAAGCTACAGACACATCTACTGCTTCACATATAAAAATGCCATTGTAACAAAAGTAAGGCTTTGATGTACCATGTATTTCCTTTGAATTAGAAGAACAACATTACTCCTTTTATTGCAATGGAAATATTTGAAAAAAAAAAGTTAGAAAGCCATTGGAAAAACATATCTGAATGGTAGATAAACAAGGAGGAAAAACAGTGTGTAGAAGTAAGATGGTCATCCCTAGGTGCCAGACATGGTATTTTGTGGTGTGTGGTTATATCCAGGACGCTGGCAATTTGTCATGAGTAACCTCCGCGACCTGAGTCCTGCTCACCTAATACACAGAAATAATTCTATTCCAAAACAGGATATCTTCCAGTCTGACTTGGCCCTTGAAAGGTTGGACATATTCTTTTCTGCATTTCAAAGTAGAACTGTAAACACTGCAGTAACAAAGCTGTCAATAAGAACAGCTGCTGTTTGCTTCTTAACACCAGCAATTGCATATGGATTGTTTGCAAGTAAAAGCTGCCCAGAAATTGGCAAATACAAATTCTGGCTTACAGAAGCAACCTGTGCATGCCAGAGACTTGCAATGACATTATTTGATTATGAAGACACAGTCAGCAAGCAAGTACAGGACTGAAGTGTTGGGGTAGGGGTGGTGGTAGTGAACTGGGCAGGCAGTGCGTGGGGCAAGAGGAGCAGGGAACTGCTGCCTTGGACCTGATTTTAACAAGCTGTACAGAGCAAAGATGCACAATGCCATCACTTTTTGGGCTGCCCTGCGCAGCCCCTGTGAAAGGGACTCTCTCTGAGCCCATGGACGTATTTTGACTGCTCTCCACCTCCCTGTTAAACCTAATACACAGCAATAAGGTGTGGCCTGGATATTGCCCTTTTTTTCTCCCTCTTTTCAGAGGACTGCTGTCTGGTTTCCTGCACCTGCCAACTGTTGCTGGGCTGACTGGCTCAGCTCCAACTCTTCCTAGTGCACAGGACAGTGTTGAAATCCTTCCAAAAAGAGGGTTTTCTAGATGATATTTGACCGTCTCTTTAAAAGTGTGAAAGCAGAGAGTGGTTATGTTTAAAGAGATACCTGGAGCTGGAGGTAGGAGCTGGAGGTTGCTGGATCAGGAAGGATGGCATTAGAAAAGAACTCCAAATCATGGAGTTGGATGCTGTGAATGCTCTCTGCTGTGAATATGTGGAGCAGAGGAGCCATTTTCAGCTCCCTGCTCTGAAAGCCGACTGAAGGACAGTTCAACATCTGGCATAATTTAAAGTATCCCGAGGCCTAGACAATACAGTGTCTAGGGCTAGGTGCACATACTGCCTATGCACCAGCCAGCTAGTCATTGATAGGGTACTACTGCAGCTCTTCTCCCAGAACATGTCTTACCCCAGCACTAAAGAGATATGCTGTGTGAAAGCCAGGTAGTCTTCATTAGCCTGCTCATATGCTCTATTGGACTTCCCAGTGTGCAAGCACAATCATCCCCAAGTGACTGAGTCCAAACTTCTGGGCTTCTGCGCCACAGGAGAGCTGAGGCACAGTGAGTAGAAACCTGAAACACACTACATCCAAAGGAGAAGCTGCCAAATGTCTCCTGTGCTTGTAGTGAGGAAAAAGAAAAGGAAAATTTTAAAAGGAGAAAACATTTCGCATTCAAAGGCCAACAGCCTGCTAAACAAGTATCTCTGCACTTTTCATTTAGCTTAATGACAACTAGGAAAAGCTGGCAAGCTTCTTTCTTCAACTTACTGAAGCATTACGCTAGTATGTGGGAGTATTGGCTCTGGCAGGCATTGTGTGCTGTTTCACTTGTGAGCGAAAGAGGCTGTCTGCATTTCAAGAAATCACAGTGAAAACTGTACTCAATTTGTGGCAGAATAATAAGCTGATCTATTGTACTGCGTTTGGAAGTGGAAAATGAGCTCTACTCTAGGTGTATAATTTTCTATCACAGAAGCAACAGAAGTGTCAGTAACATATAGGTGCTCACATGTGCTGTGCCCCATGCACAGGGTGTTTGCTTGCTCATGTGTGAGCACACATATATACCTGTACTGGGAGGGGGAGAATTCGGTTCTGGCATCATGGCCTTTAGCTGTGCAGGTCTCCAGCCTCTGGAGCAGAGGTTGCCATGAGGCATCAAAGGTCATGGTGAAGAGTTTATTTTGAAAGCTTGAGGAATATTCCTTCCCCCAAATTTCAATTTTAGGGACCTCAAAAACCTATGTTTTTTAATGGAAAGAAAACAAACATAAAAGTGCCCGAGCAATCATATTTTGAATAGCTGGAAGTTTTAATGTCTGTAATACAATCCTCCAAGCCTGTGCTTTACATATTTCCCTCTGGAGACTAGGAAGTGTCCTTGATCAGACTGTGAGGCTTACAAAGCAGCCAGTCAATGCTGAGCAGAAAAATGCAGAAATGTTTTTGCTATAACAAGTTATGGGAAGGAATGGGAGAAGGTACACCTTTAAACAATAAGAAGTGACACAAATTTTCTGTAACAAAGGGAGGAAAATATGTTTCAGAGGTGCAGAAAAAAGGTATGTAGTTGGCAACATTTGAATGTTTTTTTCTTAAATGCATCCATCCACCAACTTTGACTAGCGACTCTGAACTGTAGAAAGAGTTGCAGGACTGAGCTCAGAATCAGTTATGTAATTTCTGTGCCCACACAGTGATCATGTGTTTTTGGACAAAGTGATGTTCAGTCTAGAAAATGGCAAAAGAGGGAGATGGGGAAGCAAATGAAAAAAAGCGCCAGTGTAAAGACTGTGTGAAAGTAATATTTATATCTTTCCTGTGACTTACGATAATGGCTCTGCCTGATTTAATGGGGTGGAAGCCATCTTCTTAAATTTAAAGGATCAGAACCACAAAAGGAAAAAAAAATCACATTATCAATAGCTAGCATATTTATCTTCCTAGATTTCTGCAGATACATAGCCATGTCTTAAAGATTGAATAAAGTTAATCCTGAGACGAAAGGAAATAATTCTGGATAGTAAGAGAAAATCATACTGTGAAATATTTGATGAAACAGGTGTATAAATTACTGAGAATCAGAACTTTCCAACCCAATATGCAGAAGGCCAAATGAATTCAATTTTATGATGTGCACTAAACTAGATTTTCATTATAGTCTTCCACAGTCACTGCTGACAGAGAAGGGTCAAATTCTTTTCAATTAGTAGTGCTTTCTCAATGCAAATAAAGCAAAACTTGGTGGACTGTGTAAGAAGAGCAGCCAGCAGATGAAGAGAAGTTACTGTTTGCCTTTCCCTGGCACTGTTGAGGTGGTACCAGATGCTGCCCAATTCTGGGCTTCCAGTTGAAAAGGGACACTGAAAACTGAGACAGGCTCCAGACAGGGTGTCCAGAGAGGGACCAGGATGCCAGGGACCTTGAGCTCATGACTTGTGGAGACAGTAGGGAGCTGGACTAGCTTAGCATGAAGAAAAGGGATCTAAGAAGCTATCTATCTGATAGTAGCTTGCACCTGTCTGAATGACAAAGATGACAAAGACAAACTTTTCTCAGTGGTAGCAGATCATATAAAAACAAGCAACAGCCACAGACTGTGGATTTGGTGCTTCAATGACTAGACTATGAGAAATTTTTTTTCAGTAGTAGTGGTGGTGGAGGATTTACAAAGTCAGCTATATCAAACCTGGGTTGACCTGATTTAGTATTGGTAATAGCGTGGAGCCTTCTGCAGATTGTATCTGTAATGAATGAGAAATAAAAAAAATCCCTCTGACATGGGTTCTGCTGCTCACTGGGAATGCCTGAGGCTGTACTGCCGCTTGTGTCATTTACTCTTATGGAGAGAGGGAAGGAGCCACATAGAGTTTCCATCATAGGTTCATTATAATATGTAAGCCTATTAAAGCCACCAGGGACATGGATTTCTGACTTAAGCTCTCCAATCCAACAAGTGGTGAAAAATCCTGTCAGAGGACATATGTGGGCTTTATTTTGCCAACCTTGCTTAGTTCATATAAGGAGCCAGGTCTTAATACAAATCAGTTCCCTGAATTTCAGCAAACGTAAAGGAAGCATCCATTGAGAAATCCTAAGCGAACTAATCCTGTTTCTGAGGTGCTGATGACAGAAGATATCTCGCTTGACTCTCACTGACAATAATAAACTTTAAAAAGATTTTTAAATAATTTATATGACGCAGTTCTATGCTATCATGCTACATGGTGAGAATTGTTTGTAATTGCTTGCAAGCTGACTGAGCTGCTGAATTTGCAATGAGCACCCATTTATAATTTAAAATAGTGAAAAAGAAAAAAAGACTAACTTTGTATTAGTTTTCCCTATTTATATTGCATAGATTCACTGAGACCTAATTAAAATTCTATTTGATTAGAAAGCAAGAAACTGAACAGGAGTTTGCAAGATTTTGGCAGATATAGTCCAATATTTCTTAAACAGCTACATTATGGATTTCAATGGGATATTAATTATGTAGGAAAATTAACTTCCAGAAATAATTAACATAATCACTTTTTTAAAAATTTAATCAGAAGTCTAATCATTAAATTATTTCATACAACCTACTCAGGGATTGATGAAGACCAGGAAATTGAATGACTTGAGGGGTCCCCTCCCCGTTCTGCCTTACTGAGAACTGACATTGAAATCAGTGAAGGATACGAAGGAACATCTTCTGCCTGGTAAGTGTTTTATCTCCTTTCCTCTACTGACTTTGAGACTCTTGGCAGTCACACTCCTATTAAACAGCAGGAGGCTGAAAATGGCCCACAATTAAACCACATAGTAGGCTGTCCTAATGTGGTCCTAGATGGCTACATGAATCCCAGCTCTATTTACATAAATTTGAACTTGTCAATTTTTTTGACAAAAAGACACACCTCGTCATCAGAGTTTTAAAAAACAAGGCACACACATGGTGTTTGCTCTCATTCTGTACCTTTTTATTTTCTGGTATGAAATGGAGTTCTTCTATGGGAGGAATTGCAGAGGTGGCAAAAAAAAAAAAAAAAAAAAAAAAATCCCTCTGCTCTGCTCCTGTCACCATGGGACTAGAGGGCGGGGGAAAATAGGTGGTGGTATCATGTTTGCAGCAGCTCCTGTGTCATCTCACATTCCTTTAGTATAAAAAGGAACTAGTCAAAGCAAAGGAGGGTCACAGACTAGCAGCTTTTTATTTAATAAGTCTTCAGCTCTGGTGTTAGACTTTTAGGGGATCTCATAGATGTGGGGTTGCTTTATGTAATAGTTTTATTTACAAACCATGTCATGCATAGTTACTCTGTAGCTGTGTTATGTTTCTTGTTTAAATGCACTTACTGAGTTGAATATGGGGAAAAAAAACACAAGCAGAACAACAAGGTGATAGCTTCAGGTGAGTCATCTCCCAATAACCATATTGGGAGTGGTGGAAAGATAATGGATTTGCTAAAAATAAAGAGGCCACTCAGGAGTTCTGCTGGTTACAGTGGTTTTCTAGATAAGGTTGGAAGCCTGAAAGTGCAGAACCTCTGAGTAAGTATAGGTAGCTCTGGAATGAGGACATCCAGACCTGGGTGTGGAGCTGCCAGTGAGCTGCGTGTGTGTGAGTCAAATAGAGATGAGTTGGAGAGGAGTACCTGGGGCAGCTGGCTCCAGTCCTCTTTGAGAGGAGAGCAAACCATGGGACAGGCAGGTTTCTGTGGAGATGTAGTTCTAGTAGCCTCCCAAAAAGGGAGGAAGGGTCAGATGGCTTTCTGACCATATCTGGAGCAAAAAGTGTATTGTGAAGGGAAGTGATTATGTTATAGGAACAACACTAAATAACTCACAAACTTGAACACCCACTTTCTGTGTGACTCCTTAGATCTAAAACCTTGTTATCAAGGTAGAAAAACCTGAATATGTTCCCTATTTTGTGTATTTTGTTAGCAAGAATCAAATGAGCAAATAACATAAATTAAATATACGAAAAAGGTAAAATTAAGTTGATTAATATCATAAAGCAAAAAGAAACTGATTAGCAAACTGCTTAAGCTTACCTGATTAAACCAACCCTTTGTGATATGTTCCATACCATAAACTGGAAAAACATAGGTCATGTTTACTTATCAGCCCATCAGACTCAGCATTAACTTAACTTGCACAGTGATGGTATCAGAATGTTAGTATTCTGGCAGGTGCTCTGTGTGTGTGTGTGTGTGTGTGTGTGTGTATACACACATAGGTACAGTCTAATCCCCTGTGAAATTGAGTCAATATTAAAATGACAGTATTGATGCTCAACATGAGCTGGCAATGTGAGCTCGCAGCCCAGAAGGCCAATCATATCCTGGGCTGCATCAAGAGAATTGTGACCAGCACCGTGAGGGAGGTCATTCTCGCCCTCTACTCCACTCTCGTGAAACTCCACCTGGAGTACTGTGTCCAGTTCTGGGGCCCCCAAAACATAAGTAGGACTCGGACCTACTGGAGCTAATCCAGACTGTTTACAAGGGCGGGTAGTGATAGGATGAGGGGTAATGGCTTTAAACTGGAAAAGGGTGGATTTAGATTAGTTATGAGGAAGAAATTCTTCCCTGTGAGGGTGGTAAGACACTGGAACATGTTTCCCAGAGGAGCTGTGAATGCCCCCTCACTGGAAGTGCTTAGGGCCGGGCTGGATGAGGCTTTGAGCAACCTGATCTAGTGGAAGGTGTCCCTGCTCATGGCAGGGGGGTTGGAACTAGATGATCTTTAAGGTCCCTTCCAACCCAAACCATTCTATGATTCTGTGATTCCACTATATTATGGTGTATAATGCAGAGTGCTTATCCTCTAAGTTGTCAAAGAAAAGTCAGTGTTCCATGACTGAGCACAACATAAAGATACATAAAATATTCTGATGCAGCTCAAGGTGACATAGGTTCCCATAGCCAACTAGTGAAGAAGAATATACACGCAAATAGCAATTTCACAACTGCAACAGTGTCTGTAGTCTGTGAGATTTGTCCACTTGTGACTTTTTAGACAATGAAATTACGATAGGGAGGGTTGCTCAAGGAGCCCTAATGAATTCCCAGTGTGGTCCTAGAATTTAGGATTATTGAGTTTTTCAAATTACATTGTGGCATACTAAATTGCAAGGCTGTTGGCTGCTTCACTTATGGGTGTATAGTGTCTTGCCCAGGGCAGAGTCTTTAATCATGTAAGTCATTACAAGGCCAAACCATTCCCTTGAAACTGGCTTGGGCATAAAAGATGGACCTTTGATTAAGCACATTTTTTTTCAGTGACGTATAGAGAAAACTAAGGAATTATGAGGGTAAAAACTAGAACACTCAGATATTGTTAGCCAGTGTAAATATTTGGATTCTTTAATGCCACCGAACTATGTGTTTTTGTTTGTGAGTTTCTTGTTCTTATTCTATTCAGCGGGCATGGTCCAGAGCTGTATTTCATCTCTTGTCTGCTCAGTGACCAAGGGAGTGCCAAGATGTACTGTCTTTCTTCTCTAAAATGGAGAGTGTAATGCCTCTGGCAGAACTACGCAATCTAAGTGACAGTACAGAATGAATGTAAGATATATCTATCTGCAAGTCCCATCACTCAGCATGGCAATAGGTCTAATCTGAAATATTTTGAGGGGACAAAAAAGGTATTTTAAAAGCAGATATTTTTCATGGAGAATTTCATTTATCTGAAACTCAATTTTCTGTTGATAACTATCTGATCTTAATTGGGATAAAGCTTCCTTGAGGGAAAAGTCTAGAAAGATGCTACTTCAGAGTACCTACAATACAGTCATAGGTGTGAGGTAAAGTAAACTGTGCTGGCTGGAATACTGTAGGAGCCCATTGCTATTCTAGGCTGCAGTTATCTCTGTGATTGTGTTTTATACATATGCTAAACCTAGTATTATGCAAATATCTGCATAACCCTATATAGTTTTTAGAGATTTATGTTGATCTATACAGTTTCCATTAGATAACCATTCAGTGTTTTAGGGGTCAATTATGCAAATTACTATTGATAATATAAATTACCAGATAATATAATGGTTTTCTTACTCTATTTCAATGAACAGATAATTACCTGCAGGAAATTCAAAGCCATTGAAAGAATAGGTCAAATGGAATCTGTAACAACCAGATCCAGTAACGTTCCTCAAGGCTCTTCTCCAGTGGGATTGTTCTAGCTCTGTGTATTTCTGCACATGACAGAGTATATGTCTTTTAAATATAACTAAGTGAAGCTAGCAATGTTTGGCTCTATTTTAGTTAACATTTGGTAGGAGGCTGACTGCTCTCTGGTATTGGATCTTGGTACGTAAGAACATCTTTCTTGCTATTTGAATTTTTTTTTTCTTCTGCACCCATTCTGATAATCATTGTGCCATTATGTGTTATTAGCTACAGTTATTTTCCATTCTCCTTTCTGGCAATACAAGCTGCATAGGTTTTCCCAACTTATTATTACTTAATGGAGTATTAAGAGAAGCGGGCAGATAGTAATTAACTAGTCGCAATGAAGATTTTTCAGGGATGAAAGTCAATATAAAAATTCCACAGGCTGTGTTGAATAGATAATAGACACAGAAGTCTATTCATTTTCATTGTTTTGGATTTGCCCATAGGAAGGAGGAAGATGTAGCCTCTATAATGCATTAAGCAAAGGATAGAGTTGTGTGTTACTGCCTCTTAATTCAGTCCCTCATGGAAAATTCCTGCCAGAACAGAAATTTGTTGAGTATGTAGAGTATCGCTGCATATTCCTAAAATATGCAGTCGATCTCTGGGGTTACTACTTAACTGTTTTAACTGTCAACTTTCATATATTACATTAATCTAACTGAAATGCCGAAGAGATATAGAAGAAAGACAGAGCCACCACATTTTTTCATTAAAAAGTAATAGTGGACCCATAAAACCCCAAGCACTGTCTTTATGGTGATTAGTTAAATCCCACTGGTGGTAGGCTCAAGTAAGTGCTTGCCATACAATTAGTTTTTCAGAGTTGTCCTTTTATCAAGTCCTGTTAAACATTTATCTTAAATCATGGCTCCATACATCTGCATAAACAGTAGTGTTCACCTTTGCCTTGTGGTTGGAGATTGTAAAATGCAAGATTGTGCCAGAGGATTGCTTCTAGTCAAGACATTAAACAGAACTGACACATTTCCTGCAGTATTTGTGGTATTACCTATACTTAGAAAGGGAAGAAGTGTAAATGTAGCAGTAAATTTATCTGCTGCAGTTGGTACATTTCCAGTTTCTCATGGGACTCACTGTACATCTGAGAAATGTCATTAATTTTTGAAATTTGTAATTTTGTCATTGCCCTGTAGTTCTGAGACTGTACTGTTAAAATAACCATAGTAATTATGCTTAAAAAAGCTTATTTATTTCCCCCCAGGACCTTGATTTTGTCCTGCAAAATCTGAGTCTTTTGCAGGGAATATTTCTGGAGACAATTGTATCAAGTCAAGTACTTTGAATTATCACAACTGCTATCCTCCTCTGACAGATGGGGATTACTTTTGCCTTTGTCTTTTGCTTATAGCCCAACCTTGCTGACTTATCAAGACTAAAATTTACTCTACCCTCTACTTTCTTAGGTAGGTATCAAACAGCTCCACAAAACTTGTGTCTCTATAAGCATCTCCTCTGTCAGTTCTTGTGAGGGCATTAGAAGATAATTTGCAGCTATCTGCCTTGGTCTTGTTTGAAAGGAATTAGTTCTTCATTGGATGAAGACTTTCATACTCCTATTTGTGTGCAGAGACTAGAGAAAGTGCATACATTTTACCTTTGAAGTTAGGACATCTGTTAATTTGTTTTTTTCCTGCAGGGGTTGAAGTGATTAGCCAAAAATCTTTGGTGCACTTTATTACAGAATCAAACTTAGCTTCTGAATCACCAGGGAAGTCTCTGTGAGGCTTAAGATCTGGGTAAGACATGTGGGTGTTTAAATGAATATCTCTTGTTTTACATGGAGAAAAAACCTTAGTTTGGATTTAACCTAATGAAAGAAGTCCCTTTGATAAAAGAAAGGCAGTTACTCTTGTTATTTCTTCAACTTCTCCTTACCAAAGACTTTATTTGGTTTTTTTTTGGTAAAAGAAACAAATATTATGTTTCAAGATCAAAATAGTTATTGTTTTCCCACTGGACTGAAAGTAGCTCAGCTGTGATAACTATTTGTTAAAATCTCCTTAATTTGCAGAAAAAAATTAGTTATTTCTATCTAGACAAGTTCTGAATTAAGATTTAAGAGAAAAATATTTTATAATATTTTTTTACAATATTTTACAATATTTTATTTTTT
>NW_010289236.1:0-22560 GCF_000700745.2 Antrostomus carolinensis
TTTATATATTATTATTATACATTAGTATTTCAAAACTCCACTTTTGCTACCAGGGCGTGCTGATGCTTGGTCCTGGATACAGGAACAAAACCAGACTGGGTGGCAGAATATTGCACAGAGCATCTGGGGTGAACACCAGCAGCAGCGACTAGAGAAGGTGAAGGTAGGAGCTAAGATGGAAAGAGTTCAGCAGAAAAATGGATAGCTGAGCTCTTCGCTTGGCAAACCGGTATGAAACAGTAATGATTTGCAGGCATTGCAGAACAGATGATCTTTAAAGATTTAAAAAAGAATATGTTCTCTTCTTTAGAAGAGAAATAGTGACTTTTTAGATTTGAAAAAATCCTTATACTTGGACTCGCAGTTTGTATTCAGAAATGATAACTCCAGAAAAATTCCTCTCTCTACCTCTAGTGACCTATTGAATCTGGTGATTATCTGGCATGTCTTCTGAGGTATTATCACAAAAATTATAACAACAACAGTGGTTTTTCTATCAGCATAAATATTTATAGTTACATTTTAATAATATTCATGCTATTTCCATAATAGAAAATAACCTAATGATCTGGTAGGTTATGCTAGTCCGGGGGTTACTTATTTGCAGATCAAGAAGAATTTTCTTACAGACTGGGAGACATAAATTGGAGTGATCTTTATTTCAGTATCTCTGCCTCAGATGAGATGTTGCCTTTAACCACCCTGCAAGGCAAAAGATTTCTTCCTACATGAACAGGGAATGTGAGGATTCTCCTCAGTTTACCTTGGGGAAAGTAACTGGGTTTTGTTTAAAGGCAGGGACAGCTCTCCTCTTCGTTCCTACCCCACTGTGCCAAGCTTGGGGGTTGGCAGAACCCCCTCCTTTCTGTGGGAGGAGCATGTGCACTGGCCACCTCCAGAGCTGAGATGGCAAGTGGCCACTGCACAAGCTGGAGGCTCACCCGTGTCGGCTGAATGCTGTAGTTTGAACAAAAAACAGTCTCACAGACAGTCCCAAGGCAGCCAAACGGGTGTGTTTGGTCTGTGTCTTGTTAGTCTCACTTTTTTTTAGTTAACAACTTAAAGTCCTTCTCAGTCTTCCCCTCAGCTGTTCCCAAAGCACCCCACTGCAGCACTTGCTGAGTCCCCTCACAAGAGTCAGAGGGATAGACACAGGTTTTCAAAGAGAATTCCTCTTCCCAGCGCCTCTGCAGACCCGAATCTCAGCCCACTCTCTGTGTGAGTGAGTAGAGCATTGCAAGAGCAGCTCAGTCACCGAGCACTCGCCTCCCCGGGAGCAGGACAGCAGCTCCATGGCACAGCTAGTGCCCACCTGGGTCCAGAGGAGCCCACAGCATTGGGGAAGGTTTTGGAGGGTAAGGGTGTGAGGAGAGGCTGAAGGCCCTTGGATTGTTCAGCCTGGAGAAGAGGAGACTGAGAGGAGATCTCATGGGGGTCTAGAACTTCCTCCCAAGGGGCAGAGGAGGGGCAGGTGCTGATCTCTTCTCTCTGGCCACCAACGAATGCCAGGAGCAGAGGGAATGGCAGGAAGATGTGGCAGGGGAGGGTGAGGTTGGCCATGAGGAAAAGGTTCTTGAGGCAGAGGGTGGTGGAGCACTGGAACAGGCTCCCCAGGGAGGTGCTCATGGCACCAAGCCTGACAAGATTCCAGCAGCATTTGGCCAAGGCCCTCAGGGACACGGTGTGAATGTTGGGATTGTCCTGTGCAGGGACAGGAGTTGGACTCCAGCATCCTGGTGGGTCCCTTCCAACCCAAAATATTCGATGGTTCTGTGATTCTATGCAGCATGGCCAGGGACACACAGGCTCACCTGCTCTCCTGGCCACAGCCCAAAGCTGAATACATGGGCTGCAATTCAGAGACAGAGGTTCAGCCCCGGAACTCCTAAACTATCTGAGATTTTTTCTCACATGAAGATGAACCCTAAAGATTGTATTAGAGTCTCACTGGGGAGCATGAATTATTCTACAAGTTATCTATCACAGCTAGTTGTTGTTCAGCAGAGAGCTGCGATGACATATCTGATCAACATCAAGAGTGATTGAGACCAATCAATAACAGCACTATTGCACAGAACACTGGCCAGTGGAGAAGGAAGAAGTTATCCCAATTTTTGTAATGAATATCAGGGGTTTGGTAACTGTGTTCAACCTGGAGCTCAGAAACAGCAGCTGCATCCTGTTTAAATGATGTGCCTTAAAGTAACACTTGGATTTATTCCAGCAAATACTGGATATTTTGTACCAGCTGATAACAAAACATCATTTCCCATGCTATGACTAGTCTTTAAGCATCAGTAAAAATGTACTTAATCAATTTATATTAAATTACTGTGCAAGCACCATGGCGGTTTAAGGCTGTGCTTATGTATATTAGACATTTTATCAGATAATTATTATGTTCCCTTAACTTCTGAGCATTACTTGATATTTTATATCCACAAAACTGGTATCTTTAAATAGATATTTTATTATATCTGGACTACCACAGTGACTGAGGCTGCATTGTCTTTAAAAGGCATTTAAAGATGATACTTTTTAATTGTCTATGCTGTACCTTTTGGTGTAGGTGCCTCATAAAACAGCAAACGCCCTCAGCAATGAAGTAGGCAGCAGCTCCAGAGCAGCACTGCTGTGCATCTGGACATCTTCCTCCTGACATCAGCATGGCACGTACAGCTGGACCACAGGCTTCCCTAGGATGTAAAGCCCCAACATGCTCAGCTCAGTCAGGCTGGCACACGGCTTGCCCAGGGAGGAAAATTTGCTCCAATCCATCTTTGGTTGCTGCTTGGCCTCACCTAAGGATGATGGTCAACGATTCTCCACCTCCATGATATACTGTGGCTCTTCAAAGCACTCTACAACCTTAAAGACTTTTAAATATGGTCTTTGTCTTTGCTGTTGCGTAAGGTATGTGCCATAGCCATGCTGATAGATATCAGCAGGCCTCTGACAGCACCCAATGATGCAGCACTAGCACCCTCTCTTTCTTCCTGTGGTACAAGCCTGATGACTGTGAAGAGGAGCAATTTTGCCAGCAAGGAAAGTAGTCATGACCCAAGTCTTCCATCCCCCATGGTTTCACTGGGCTTTGGGTACAGTTTTAAGATAGCAATACAAACATTAATGTTACTTTTAGCAACTAATTTCAGGATCAGGAAAAATAGAAAATAAACTTATGCTGGGCTGTGTAGACATTTATCAAATCAAACTATTACATAAAATTAATCTTTCTACAGTGATCTATCAAGTCATGAGAAACCAAGTGCACTTTAAATGTGTTAATCTCAATGGTAGGGGAATGGTAGGGAAAAAAAGCCACCCACCCAACCATATATATTGGCCCTATGAAAAATCCTAAACATGAACCATTTCCTTCTTTTTCCTCTTACTGTCTCACTAGACTCTCAATCTGAATTTCTTTAGTAAAAAAAATTATTGGATGGGCAAATATCTGCTCAGTTTTCCAAGTATGTTCAGTCTGATTTTTTTACTTGCTGTTTGTTCAGTTATTTCCTTTTTAAAAGTAGGATTTTTCGAGAATCTTTAAACCACAACCTCAGATATATGTGAATCACCAGAATGCAAGGCAGAGGCTTGGGGTACTCTTAGAAGGAAGAATTTGACCATTATTAATTGAGATAATTTAATGACATTCAGGGAGATTTAGCTTATCTGCATATAGTTTTACTTAATCTCAAGTTTCTTTTTAGGAACTATGTAAACTAAAATACTGAGGGTCAAACTTGATAGGAGATTTTGATGCTTTTGCAGTTGCGTCATTGGCAACAAGGTGAGAATGTGGCTCCGGAAGCATCAAGGGCCTTTCCAATCTGCCCTTGGCACTGACAGGCACTTGACCAACCCAGCTAAGACTCTGCTCATACATCTGTTGCTCTCCTCCCTTTGAACCCTAATCCTTTCATTTCCAGACATCCATGCACAGAGCGTGCTGCCTTCCAACAGGTGATGGAATGAATCTCTTCAGAGACATCCCGTGCGGAGTATCCAGCAGTTCTACAGCAAGAGCAGCCCATGACCCTGGCACTCCTGAAGGAAACACTCCTGTGATGCCCACCAGCTACACCTGAGCTGGAGCAGCTCAGCAACCCATGACCCTGGCACTCCTGAAGGAAACACTCCTGTGATGCCCACCAGCTACACCTGAGCTGGAGCAGCTCAGCAACCCAGGCCATGCTGGGCACGGGCTCCCCTTCTCCTGCACTCCAACAGGCACATTCCTGTAGCCACATATTTATTGAATGTTAATGCCTCATTGTCTTGACATTCATAATATGTTAAGCCAGGAAAGTAATTAAAGTTAATTTCTGCTAGGGGGAGGATGAGAAAAGGTGGGGGGAGTATCCTGACTGTAAATTCTTATTCATATTTCTTTCCTGTTTTGTGATTCTCAATCGGAGTTTTCTAATAACAGATCATTTCTTTTTGTCTAACTTTAATCTGGCCCTGCTTGACAAGCACCATCCTTTTCATTGAAGGGTAAGACCACTTAAAGAAAGGCCAATAAGCCCTTGCACTGCTCAGCTGACTGGGGTGATTTGTCACCCTGTGCAGTGGTGGTCACACCAATGGATTTATCTCAAGGTAAATGGAGATGCTGAGACCTGGGACCTGGAGCTTTGATTAAGGCCCCCTTTTTGTAGTGTTGATAGATGTTGCTTGTGTTTATCTATTTGAAATGCCACTAAATCTATGAATACAATGGAAAAAGAGAGTAGTTTGCAGCTGAAAACATATTAGTGATTTATGTTTCACTAAGAAGCACAATAAAGAGACAGAGGCTATTAAGAGGAGCTATTTTCATGAGAAATAGTTCTGCTTTAAAACATTATCAACCACACCTTGATAAAGACCTACATGCATGCATAATGGTGTTTACTTATCCCTTTAGTTGAGTGCCATATACATTTGGAATGCACAGCCCCAAATTATTAATAAGCCAGTAGATGCTTTGCCATGCAAATGCATAAGAATAGGATACTTTGCATGTTAATTGTCTTTCAGAGAAAAAGCAAGTGTGATGCACTGACCCGGGACTTCAGATGGACTCCACATACTTTAAACCAGCTTCAAATCCTACTGACCATTATTGCCAGCATTTATTCACAACATTTTAGTAGAAATAACCAGTGAGGTGACACAAAAGGATTATAATGCATCGATATAACTTATAACATGAATCAATGTCAACAAGACGCACCCATTTAAATGAATAGGGTCAGATGAGAATGCTGTATCACCCTGACTCGCGTGACAGTTACAAATGCATAACCTAGTATGCATAATAGGAGTGTACAAACCAGTAGAGATTTGTAAACTTGGTTCATTTCAAGCAGAACTGACCCACAGGAATGGAAAAAGGGAAAGTCAACTGAGCTGTCTAGTGATTCTGTAGTTTGTTGTTTAACAAAAGGCATAAGGAGGGTTCATTTTCTCAAGCTTGGATAGAGAACATGGACCTAAAACACTATTAGGTAGCCAAGCTGCTCTTTATCTGCAACGTTCAGTTAAAAGAAAAAGATAACACATTCTCTTCCCAACACATTTCTGTTTACAAATGCAAAAAGAAAGCTTCACTGGCCTGCCTCGTATATGCAAATATATAGGCAAACTGCAATTAGACGTCTGGAATGAACTGTGCTGTGTTATGATTTATTGGAATGTTCTGAGGATTCCTCTTCAGCACTAATGAACAGCGGTGGTAGGGGGGAAGGCTGGATAATGTGTGTGCACCTGGAGCATGAAAACTAGTACAGGAAGTGCTGTACCTGTGATGCTCTGTCTGTGGCTTGGCACTGCGGTGAGCTGACAGTCTAGCAAAGCTCTTAAATCTGGACAACACCTGCACCTCATTTGCTTTACAGAAGCGCCATGACCTGACTGCTGATGGTGAGCCCTCCCTTTCATCCTCAGGATTATGACAAGTTATTAATTGCCACCATTAGCTGCAGCAGCCTGCTTGAGATCTCTGCTGCTCTCTGGAGGTGAGAAACTATGCGCGTGTGAATGCAGAGAGAAAAGGCATGAAGCATCGGGGCAAACAGAGCAACAATCTGCCCAAAAGGGATTGTGAGATTGTGAATAATTTATTAGAAAACATTTTTCTTTGTCCTTCCCACAGACCCACAAATCCTCCCTAAGCGCTCTTTACCAGCCTTGCAGATAATGTACTTACACATCTCAGAGCTTGCTAAATAGACTGAACAGGCCACAGAGTTCACTCTGAACACTGCTTCTTCCGAGTGCCTTACACAGATGAAACACTCCGTCCTTTCCTGGAACTCTTTCCTATGGAATCTTTTGTAATCAGGTTGAAAAGTGAATATAAAATGAGAAGTCAATGCTTGGAATTTTTTTTTCCTTCTTTTTCTTTTTTTTTTTTTTTTTTTGTTTGTTTTTTTTGTAGCTATGTACTGAGTTTGTCAGTTCCTAGCTACAGCAAACTACATTTCAGCATGGATCCACACCTCATTTCACCCTTCTGCAAGCGCTTACTTGGAAGTGCTCAACCTGTCTCATTAACATTTTCTGACACCAAATATCATATCTCATCACCTAATAAAAAAGGTTGTGGTTGAATCTGAGACACTTACAGGGAAAAACAAGTTCAAAATAGGGTAGAGAGAGGAATGCAACTTCAGAAACTTGATGTACAGCCCCTAGCACCCTATGGGTAAATCTGGGTACAAGTAAAAGATGACAGTTTTCAGAGGGGACAGGAAGGGGAGATGATAAGGATGAAATATGAACTGATGTCAGCAACAATAGCTTGGAGGAAGCTCTGCTGGTTTGGAGCACCTGAAAACTGTCTTGAGAGACACTGAGGTTTGAACGTGGCCCAGGATCTTGGTCTGTGGATGAGTCAGACGAGGGGTCCTCTGGTGAGTGTTACAGATCAGCTGAAACCAGGGTTCCCCTCCATAGAAATCCAGAGAAGAGAGCAAGGGAGAAAAGAAGGGACTGGTGTCTGTCCTAGTCTCATCCAGGTCAGGAGAGAGGATGTGGCCAGTGGTTGCTCCCAAACTAGAAACTCAGAAGGACTTCAGGAATATAGACACAGTCCAGTGGTGTAAAGAGAGAACCTGAACTGTCAGAGAAGCCAAGGACCACTTCCCTGTATTTCAGCAATCAATCCTTTCACAGTATTTACAAGACATCCAATACCATCATGTTCTTTCTCTAATAGAATAAAAATAGTATCTATTTTAACTGAGTATATTTTAAATAAAATGTATCATTTTTCCATCTGTCCAAACTTTTCATTTCCTCGGCCTGGTCATCTTAAACAAAGTGTTTCAGTGTTTGCATTTATGTGTGGAAATCGATTATATCTGGAACTTACACACCTAAAGTACCACCCCTCATTTGGCAGGGTAAGAAAGGATGCAGAGTGCTTTTATAGGCCATATGTAGACAGAATGTACTTACAACTGGGAGCAGAAATACAAACTACCACCGAGTCCATCAGAATCCTCTCAAAGAACTACAGAGCCCAAACAATTCATATTTAGCATGGAATCCCATGATGGTGCAGAGTGTTGTTCTTTTTGGTATTAAACTGAAGTTTAAAAGTATCTTCTAAATTCATATTTAACATGGAATCCCATGATGGTGCAGAGTGTTCTTTCTGGTATTAAACTGAAGTTTAAAAGTATCTTCTCAGGTTTGTTTGTTTATGTATTTATTTATACATCAGTATCTCAAAAGCAGCACAAGGTTTTGTACCTCCATATTCCTTTCATACTTCTACATGAAAGCAAAATCAATGTGGAGGTACAACTTGTACAAACTATAGATTATTACTAATAATAGTACTAAAATCTATGCTAAGCCTGAGTCTACAGAAAAGCCTACTGAAATTTTAGGTCAAAGTAATCTAATTAGGTCAAAGTAATGTAACTTTGTGAATTGTTCGGGTCAGTTCCCAGGACTTTCTCTGTGGGACGCTCTCACACAAATAAAAACGTTATAACCTAAATGTTCTAGAGGCAGTTTTAGGTGTTGGTCATGCACTGCAACCACGCTGCCTTATCTGGAACATCAGTCCCCTCCACGTGGTGACCTTCATGTCTGCTTTGATGAGTATGAGAAACTCTTCAGTTTGAGCCCCAGAATGGGAAACTGCTGTCAAGGTGGAGAGGTTCAGGAGAGAATCCAAAGAGACTGGAAAGGGACTGAATTCAACTCACTGAACAAAGAGCTTTGACCACTCTATCACATAATGCTCAACTTTTAAAAAGAATGAAGCTCCTCTTCTTTCAAAGAATACTTGTAGACTTGTACCATCAGGGGATGATATGGGGCTCTGAACCTTGGGTGGAAAGAAGCACTTTCTTTAAGCTGAGACCCTGGCAGATACTATTAAAATGAGTGAGTTGTAATTCAAACATAACTTAGAAATGAGTTACAAGAGTATATGGAAATGGAGAAGTTGTTTTCTCAGTGTACTACAAATATATTTTTAATTGGCCTTTTGCTATACAGCACGTTTAAAGTCCACCTATAAAATTACTGTAAATGTTTTGAATCCTTCATTTGCCTCAGGAATTATAAATGGAGAGAGTTTAGATTAGAGCTGACAGTTACAGACTAAAGGAGAGACTGGGTTTTCACTTTTAAATTCAGAGGCTTTCATTCCTCAATAGTTCAAAAGCAACAATTAAGTGTTGTCTCTAAACACACAGGTACAATGGAATTATCAGAGAAAGGATTATAAAGTATGAAACCTTATCACAGATGAATAAAAATATCTGGTTTTTAATAAAGATACTGACAGACCTTTTCTGTTGACTGTATATATTTAGACAAGGCCTGAAGCCTTTGGCATCTAACTGCTTTAAAATCACATCATTAATTCAGGTAATTATTTATCACAGATAAACAATTAAGGAGCGTTCATCCAAATAAAGTACCAGCGTTAAGTATCTTCAAAGACCAGCAGACCTTCATGCTTCTGTGCCATTGCAAGTGAAAGCCTAGGAGACACCAGGAGCGGAAAGAAGTCTGGCATGGCAGAAATTCAAATGGGAGAGCAGGCTGATGGCGGCAGAGAGCCAACGCTCCCCAACACAGCAGAAAATTTCTGATAATCTTTAAAAAAAAAAAGCTAATTAATCTACTTTATGTGTGCTTGGTGCTCCTGTGGCCAACACACCCATTCTCAGAAAGCTTGGAGTGTGCATCTCAGTTCAGGTGTCCTGGGAAGAGGACAGTGCTGGACACAACGTGGCGTGAGCGTGGGGAGTTTTGTACTGACTGAGACTGTGCCAGTGCTCACTGTACCCCAGAAACCCTTCCTGCTAAGGGTGCTTCATGTAGCAGAATGTGCTACCTTGAGAAGTACAACGCCTATAATCTCTCCAAACACTATGCTGAGGTTCAGGTTGGTGATATGAAAGCACTGGTGAATTTGGGGGATATCTCTCAGAGAGCTTAAGAGATAATTAAAATTTCTATGTGGTGTGGCTGATCTTTTCTGTGTTTCTGAGATCAATAGGCTAATATTTAAAATACACTATACTCTCCGTGGTATATAACATGACTCTCAGCTCTTCTCAGTGGTGCCCAATGGTAGGACAAGGGGCAATGGGTGTGAGCTGGAACACAGGAGGTTCCGCTTAAACTTGAGAAGAAACTTCTTTACAGTGAGGGTGACAGAGCCCTGGGACAGGCTGCCCAGGGAGGGTGTGGAGTCTCCTTCTCTGGAGACATTCAAGACCCGCCTGGACACCTTCCTGTGTGATCTCATTTAGGTTCCTGCTCTGGCAGGGGGGTTGGACTGGGTGATCTTTCGAGGTCCCTTCCCATCCCCAACATTCTGTGATTCTGTGTGATGACATGTGAAATATACTGGTCTTGATCCAAACCTTGTTAGACTACACAGAAAAACTCCCAGTGAATTCCAGTAACCTCTGCTACTTACATGTTATTCTTCAGTTTCACATGTTTGGTTTTGCAACTGAAACAACGTTCTGTTAACACTGTTTCCTTATGGAGTACATAAAAATGCACTTTTCTTTACATTCATCACCCTTGGATATAACTATTAAAATATTTTAAACAGAAAAATAAATTACATCAATTTTAACAAGCCAGAATGTTATGGTATCCAATATGGACAATTAACATTTTACCAGCTTCATTTTTCTAACATAAAACTTTGTTCTCATCTGCTCCCCCAAACTGCTCAGTAATACAGTCATCAATTTTAGTTCTTAATTGCAACATGGAAAAACACTTAATATAACCAGATAGCACTGCATTAGCCCAGCACTCCTGACTGGGAGCTTGCTGGGACTGGTTACCAGTATATTAGGGAGCTAGGCAATTCAACAGTGATGTTGGTGATCAGGATTTATCTGTATGTCATGACAGGTGCACAAATACAAACATAGATGGTTTTATACAGGTATATGTGAAAATAGTGGTGAGCAGCCTTACTGCATCCTGTTCTACATCATTTTGCAGTGCTCAGAAAGGGATTAGTAAATTCTGAATTTTAGTTTGCCTCATGGTTCCAGAAGAGCAGGAAAATAAAAGGGAAAAGATAGTCAGGAACCTAGCAGAGAGAGGTAAATTGAGGATCTCCTTTTTGGCAAGGCTAGGAATCCAAAGCTCACATCTAACCCACAACTGTGCTTTTTCAATGCCATTTTGAGAACCAAACCTGTCTCTGATGGAGGAAACACATTACAGGTGACAAAGTGAGAGGCAAAGGGTTAAGCTGCGGAGCAAGCTGTGTACACACTCAAGGTATGTTTGTTTCTGTGGGAATGAATAGAGTCACTGTGAGGAGCAGAGTGTTATTTTAACACCTATTCTCTCTTTGTCTCTGTGGCCAGTTCACATGGAACTGAGTCTTTCCATGGAGGAGCGAATCCATCTGTGTTTTCTCACCTGCAGGTGTTGGGGTTTTAATTAAAAGCCCTAACTAATATGTTGCTATTTTGTGAAGGGATGTGAATTATAGCAAAGGCAAATTATGAATGATAATGAGAGACAGAATAACCATAAGTCACTTGAAACCATTTTCTGGGTGCTTTTTTCCCCTTGTAACATAGGAGAACATACTTTAATGAAATAATCAAGGATGAACACTAATTTACTCTCATGCCCTCTTTGTATGTGTGAGCAAGACAGGTAACACTTCCGTTTGCATGGGGGATTGCACGAATTTAACAAGCACAACCACTTAAAGATCTTGACTATTAGTAAAAACACACCTGACCTTTAGATGTGTTAGGGAAACCAGACTGCTTACAAGGAGCTTAAAGCACCCGGCCTTCCAAATTCGGACACATGTAGCAAATGCATTTGGCATTTGCAATCATTTATCATTGGAGGTGCTGCTCCGTGTGCAGACAGACACACGGCTGAGTTCCACAACACACAGGGGCCACCCCAGCACTCTCAGACTCTGGGCAGTTTGGATCCTTTCTGCTTATTAGGATTTAACATCATGATCTCACTTGGATGTAGACTTTAGGACTGGAAGTATTTCTGTATGTTTCATACAGTGAAGTATGCTTTGTATTTGGGAATCTCATTTTCAGAAGAGAACACGAATAACTATCATGGTTTACCAGAACACAAATAGCTATCATGGTTTACCAGAACACTCCTACCTTTTTCTCCATGTATCTGACATGATGGGTATGGAGGATTCTTTTAGAAAACTTCTGTAAAGGCAGCTATCCAAAATCTCCTTAAATTACCATTAGGACATCTCTTTATTATAATATTCTGCCCCAGATTCTTGCTTCTTCAGACTTCAGCATCTCACAAAGGTTCAAGCAATCCCAGTGCCAGGCTGCCCTCAGTGCTGGCTCAGAAAACCAGTGGAAGGAACAGTAAATAAAATTGACCCAAGGAGGCTTTCAGAGCCTGGGTCAGTATCAGAGGACTCTGAGGCATTAAAGAGCCATAATATATGGTGCAAGCTACAACAATTCCAGAAAGACAAGTCTCTCACTCGCTATCAAAATACACAGTATACGTATGTCTCATGTCTATAAAAATTACAGAGAAATAAACTGTAAAAAAAGAAAAGAATAAAGGAAAAGAGGAAGGTGATGAAGGACATATTTAGTCATTAGGTGAAAGTGGATAACCAGGCACTGAGGCAACAGGGATAGAATGAAAAAACTAAGGAATAAGAGAAAGGTAAAAAAAAAAAACAGGGAAGAATGACAGAGGAAAGAGAGCTGGAAGAAGCCCAACGCCAGCAAAAGCAGCTGTTAATTACAGTTAGGTGGACTTGCTGTAGACAGTAACATAACCTATTCTAGTCTATTAATCATTAGTATCCGAGTGCCTCCAATGGCACATGAAGTATGTGTTATTTGTCCTCTGGTCATTTCTCTGGGGAAAAATATGTGCTCAGTGGGTATGGATAGATTCCTTTTCTTCTTTCTTAATATACATGTTGTTGTGTTTTCAGTTTAGAGATGGCAAGGTCAAAGAAATACTCCTTCCCTTGCACAAATGTGTCTTTGAGGCATCAGGGAATTCAGGAGTGAGAGAAGAATCAAACAGAGCTTGCAAAAAGGAAAGAGAACTTTAAATCTGTGGTTTTCTTCACCAATTCCTTGGGATATTTTTTGTTCAGATTTTTGGGATCATCTCACATAAGAAAAATAAGACTGAAACCTCCACCATGGGCCTTTTTTTCCTTCCTCTCCCTGCTGCTGTCATCTCACCCTCAACAGGTACGCGCATCAGAGCTCTGCTTCAGACACTTAGCTCCTGCCAGAGAAGAACCTCTTGTACCTACAAAGCTGACACTGAAGCTGCAGCAAGTACGAGAAGCTGTGACAGCCCAGGGATTTCACAAGATAGGAAGATGGGACATTTTTCCCAAGGAATCTACAATTTGAATGAATTTAACGTAATTAAACCCTCAGCTCTGTAACCACATCCTGCATGAGGGCTCAGAGGTCACCCAAGACTGTCTTAGCGGACGATCATCCTCTGTGTGTATGTACAGCACCATCTCCTCCGTGTTCATCATTATATCCTTGCCACTGCTCTGCCTCCTCATCCTTTTATCAATCCCAAGTCACATTCTGACACAGCTGATGTAACATTGTCACTGCCATGTCTCAAGGCTCTGACACAGCAAGAGTTCAAAGCACCATAAATTAACTGACGAGATATTGAGCACCCTGAGCAGATTGCAACCTGGAAGTAGCTGGGGACACTGTAAGCACAAGGGCCACTCGGCACCGGATACCAGTGACAGGCACCATTAGCAGAGTGTTTTCCCTGTTCTTAAGGAAGGTATATCACTGATCATTATAAATGGATAGTGATTGTAAGGCTAAATTCCCATCAAGGGGTTGATGAGTCATTAAAACCCCTCAAGCTTTGTTCTCACAGTTTATTGCCTCATCATCATCACCACCCTTCATGAAATGATTGTCTTTTAATTAGCTCTAGTCCTTTCATTACTTTCTGTATCATTGCAGAGAAAGAAATAGGGAAACAGCTCAAATAAAGTATCTGATTGCCCCTTCTGAAGCCAGTAATAAGATACTATAGCATAGTGTCATTTAAAATGATGGCCTTTATGATATGGCAAACTAATTTTTTTCCTAAATGAAGGAAAACCTGGATATGTCTCCTAGTTCCTGTTCCAGGACGCAAGGATTCCTGTTCCAGGCTGGATGAGGCTTTGACCAGGCTGGATGAGGCTTTGAGCAACTTGGTCTAGTGGAAGGTGTCCCTGCTGATGGCAGGGGGGTTGGAACTGGATGAGCTTTAAGGTCCCTTCCAATCCTAACCATTCTATGACTCTATGATTTAAAAAGCTACTGCTGAAGCTTCATACCTCTGCGTTCAGGAAAGGCTGCAGTGGCTCCTGTCATCTCTCAGCCTCTCCCACCAGCTCAGAAGGTGCTGGGCTGCTCAGCAGAGGGGTTGGTGGGCACCAGTGCTGTGAGACTCAGCACGCGTGGGACCGTGTCACCTGCTGTCTAGTAACACTCGCGGGTTCTCTGCCTGCAATGGAAGATGTTGATTGGAATATGTTAAATAGCAGCAACCATCCCAAGTGTAGTGATCTCCTGTATTTAAACCACGGGTTTACATGCTCCATAAATTTCAGTATCTGTAATTATACGATATATATGAACAGAGGGAGTGAAAGAGAGCATATATATTACGTGAGGAAACGGTGTTATCGATCCTGGATTATACAGTGCACAAGAAAATTAGTTAACCATACAGCTCATTGGTTTAAAGATGGCAGTAAAGTTTAAAGGCATTCTGTTGTGAAGTTAAATATAACAGCCATGACACAAATAGAACAATCGCTTTACCCGGATTTCCCTGGCAGCTAAAGAATTCATGGGCTGGATCCTGCCCCCGGCATGCTGCTGCAGACCCAAAATAACCCCACAGGAACACGTGGAGTTACTCCAGATTTACTCCACAGTAGCTGGACCAAGGCTTTGGATCCAGAGGTTTAAATAAGGCTTATGTAATAAAAGGGGAATTTATAATGGTTCCCTGTGGAGCTGCAAGGCAAGGTGAAAGCTCCATCTGCTTCTATCAGAAACGGAGTTAACAGAGATGGATTTCAGCTCCCCACCACAAGTTAGTTTATCTGAAAGACTTTTGGTTTTTTAAATGAAAACAGATCAGAGTAAACAAAAATATTTACTAAAGGAGATACTCCTGGGAGTACAATCCTACTCTACCCTAGGCTTCTCCATTTTCAGCCAATCCCAGTTGCATTCCAGCTTTTAGACTACTTCTAGCTGGCTGAGGTGGGAGGAGGGCTGGCACGCCACAACCTGCAGGTCTGCTGGGGATGTGGGCACATGGCACACATGGGAACGTCACAGGGAGCACTGAGACCTCCAAACCACAAACCACATGGCCCAGGTCTCACTCCAAACTCTGCCAAAAGGCCTTTGCTTTGGGACTTTCAACGTGTCACTGTCCTGGTTTTGTCACTGACCACCACAGTCACTCACTGTTCCTTCTCTCAGAGAGGTGTGAGGTGGATGGGGACTACAGAGGGGATACAAGGTATGATTATTCCATCATTGTTTATTATTGGGGAAGTTTTTCTGTTTCCCTAAGAGAAAATTCTATAAAAACACAAAATGATCTCACAGTACTTCACAACGGCCAGCCCTCTGGAGCCATCGATAGTTCCACACCAAGCTGCTGGCTACACACAGTCAGGGAGGGGAGTGGAGCGGTGGTAGTCAACAGAAAATACAAGGAATTGTCGAAATACTGGGTAGGAAGATGGAAAAAAATAATAAATTCTGCATTTAATTTCTCTCCCCCCATTTCATACAAATGTGGTCTAATTTAATCTCAAAGAAATCTCTCTCCTGAATGCTTCGAAAAGGTTAAAATGCAATTTTCTGAAACTAAGTTATTAGATAGAGGAATATTAACCTTTGAGCCCCATAGACTTTTACTCTTTTTTATCTCCTTTTCATTTTTGTTTGTGGGTCTATTCATTTCTTTGCGATCTCCCTCAGGTTGCTAGGTAACAGGCACTTGGCGTGCAGGCATCTCCCTCTATCTGTCTCTGGGCTCAGGCTGCCCGGTCCAGGCTAGCGACTTGTTCCCTAGCGCTCGCTGCCGGCAATGCAGCCCCTTCCAAAAAGCATTTATCACAGCCCGGCGCGGTAATGGCCACTCAGTGGAGGGGAAATTGAGCTGACCTGAAGGCCAAAGCTGTTAGGGAGACTGGTGGGAAGGGTAAAAGGGTCACAGTACCCTTTTCCCACCCACTTAGTGGGCAGTAAGCAATAGAACAGCAGTGCCACTGTTTTCACTAACATATCCTGAGGCTTTGCACCTGAAATAAATGTTTATTTGACATTAACCATAAAAAAAAAAAAATAAATAAATAAAAATCTGGTTTCCTCACAGAAACTGGTTATGCTATTTAAACTTTAGCAAGGTAGGGGTAGAGTGGGGAGAACTGCTCTAGATGTGATTTGTTGTGCGCTTCAGATGATATAATTATTTCTTTTTGATAGCAAGAAGTCTTGTACGTTCCCATCCTCTTTGATTTAGAGAAGGCAGGAATCAAAAAACCAAAACAGTAAGTCTTTTGTTTCCTTTGGGTCAAAGGCATTGCCTGCCATGAGTACCTGCAAAAATGAGCTCTGTTGACAAATCAAATACACAAATAAAGAAATTACACCACCCCAAAAGCTACCTAAATACAGATTTACACTTCTGAGTGGTTATTGTATAGAAGCATTTTCTACCGCTGATCTAGGTGATTCTTTCAGGCTGATGTGGAAACATTTACAAATTAAGAAACAAACTATTTTCCAATTAAAAAAAAAAAAAAACAAACTAAAAACAGAGAGGAGAAATAAAATGGAGAGAGGCACTGCCCCATCTCTGTTTTCCCTGGATAGTCTCAGACTCCAGTTCCTCTAGAGACAGTACGTGTTCACAAGAGCTGCAGGACTGAAACCCTAAAGGAAACAGAGAGCCTGGCTTTCTGAATACCTTTTAAAAAGCCATATGGATTTATCTTGCTACATTACTTATGGACAGAGACCTCAAGCTATACATCAACCCCTGGCACAGGTAAGGTGTTCTCAGGCAGGTAACGCTCTTCACCATCAGACACTTATTGAAAGAGCAGGGCTTGGTGCCTATTAATTAGTGAAACATCATTGCTTATATTGCTTTTTTTTCTTGTACAGAAACTGTTAGAATCATAATAAGATTTCTGCTGCTGTATCCAGTGTTCTCAAACAACAATATTTAACCAACAAAAAGAGATCGAGTCAATCTCAGTTTTAGTGATTCCCAGGAAAGTCATCAAATAAAAATGTGAACTTTAAAATTGATCAGGATTAATTTCACTGACACTGTATCATAACATATATCTCTTTGGAGACTCATTTGTTGGGCTGCAGATGCAAAGAAAGTAAGGAAAGAAATAAATCAGAATACAATAAGGCAATTAGACTTTTGCCATTGATAAAATACTAAAAATGTCTGATTTATCAAAGCATTAACAAACAGAAGTAAATACAACACGTATATTTTCCTGCAAAATACCTGGTTAGGAAAAATAAAATAATAACCGAGAGCGTGTTTATCAATAAATTTAATTTTCCAATATTGTACCTTTCAATGTGGAATGCTATTTCATCTGCTAATTTCAAGAGCACGGCAATATAAGATGATTTATCACATGAATACCAATACAGTAAAAATCCTATTCTCATCTCTATGAAATTGTCTTGCTCAGAAGAGAAAATTCTCTCTTATACACTATTATATGCATATTAAGGTTAAAATATTAAAGATTTACACGCACACACATATACATGCACACATACCAATCTAATTTCACAAATGTTATATTGAATTTTGGTGTGATTATGAGAGATTCCTTTAAAACTCAACGATTTGGAGCTGTGCAGGAATTACTAGAGATCTAGATAGTGGTAATACCCCTCATAATATTACTAAAGGCATGAAACACTTACATATTTCACAGTTGTTCTGTTATAATAATACAATCCAAACAGTCAGATTGCAAGTTTTATTTCCTATTCCTGGCTACAGTGAGGTAGAATCTAAATGATCTGAGGTAGTGCTGGCTCATGGATCATATTTAGGCTGCTTACTGTACTCGAACACCCGCAGAGCCGGCAAAAGCGCCGTTCAGAGAGTGTCGCCTTCAGGGTCGGAACAGGGAGTTAAGTCTTAATCTGGAGAGAAGATGGGACGCTGGGTTACCTAATGAACTTTTAAATATCTGATATCACAGGAAACAATTGCACCTGTGAAATGGAGACAAGGGAAGAATCCTCACACAGGGTCCCTACCAGGGAATTTTTCTGTCACCACGGTACCTAAATGCCACTAGGCCATCTGAGCATCTGTATAGAATTTCTAAGACTTCCCAAAAATGTTTGTCCCCAGAACAAATACAAAACTTTTCAGAAGAAAGAGCAAGACAAAAGGAAAATAATTATTTTAGAGAGAAAATTAAAGGGTAGGAATTCAAGGCAGAGGCAGTTAAAATATGAGGTGATATTCCTATAAATGTCCAAGCTATTTTTGGTCAAAAGTCTGAATTTTAATTTATTTTTTTTATAAAAAATAAATAAAAAAGCAGATGACAGAAATAAACCTTAATGAGAAATGTAACAGGTAAATGTGTGGCACAGTACCAGTGTAAAAGAGATGGGGTATAATTCCCTCATCAACTCCATAAGATGAATTTTACAACCAATGTTAAAAACTGGATATGTATTTTCTCTTATCACTTGCTTGTTCAGAAAACAACTTGCATACTTCACACCCTGATCCAACACAGGGTACGATCCCTAAACAAACCTAAGGGCCAATTTCAAAAGGCAATCTGTAAATCAGTAATTTAAGAAGGCTAAATTAAAGTGTATAAAGCTCTTTTGTGGATCTGAATACGACTGACTGGACTACAACAGAGGCATTTTCTATACAGAGCAGTGGGAAACTTATCACTGGAGTTAGAGAGGCTCCAAAAGCAGCAGAGAGTTTGGCATAAAGTGTCTTAAATATGAGATTCTAAGCAAGGCAAAGCACAAGTGTTACCTGCTTTTGTATGCTAGTACTTATTAATCATAATTCTCCAGAAAACCAGACCACGTGTCTTGAAACACCCCAGACTAGTCACTTAGCAAACTGATAGCAAATCAGGGAAGAACAGTGTAATTTATTGAGCACAGCAACAAGCTAACTCCAAAAAGCTATTTTTAAAGCAAAGCAGGATCATACAGACTTTAAAATAAAGCTATCGTCCTTTCCCCTCTTCCCCCCATTATCCATTCCTGGAACTATAACATATTGTCTCTTGTCAGGAAATAACATGAAAGGGAAATTACACGGCTGTCTACAGTTATGTCTTCACTGCACAATAGTCTTTCACTGCAGCTTTGCATTGATGGCTCTCCTGATGTTACAAAATAAGCCCAGAGAAGACCTGGTAGTTTTCTCTTGGTGTAACTTGTACAGGTCAACCTCAAATTGTGGGAAAGAAACAAGCACAGCTAACTGCCCTGGGGTGATAACAACATCTCAGAGTCTCCTGTAGTTATCTTTTCTGCTATCTGCAGAAAAAAGATGCTTTAAAAATCTAGGTTTTCTCTGAAAAACAAAATTATGAAGAAAAAGTGGGAAAGGTTAAAAGAAATCATGTAATAAGGTCTACCTGAGAGTGAAGAGAGCCTGATGTAAGGACTTTCTCAGAAGCAGGATTGTCTTTTATTTACCTTAGTAGGTTCACGGCATCAAAACCTCATAATTAAGCACAGATGCTGCTATTGATTCACTGTCATCACTTTACAGGAAGAGCAAAGAGATAAAGCTGTTCTTCCCATATTTGCTGGGATGCAGTACAGCTCCAAGTTCTCATCACTATTTTTTGCACCTGGATTTACTTCTTTCCTAAATATTAGTCTCAACTGCCTTATGGTTACCAACCTTCCTCCTCATTGCTTCTCACGAGCAACAAGACCAGGATGTTTCCTAGCAGCTTCTGTAATTCATTTTTATTTCATTACATACCAATGATGATAGAAAATTTGAGAGCCTAATAATGTTCACTGGATTTTAGATCAAACTAAGCTAAACTAACTGCACTAACCTGGACAGGATTACAATAGGAGCAGCAAGGAAGTTTTGAAGCCCAGGTCACTGCTTCACAACTGAGGATATTCTCAGAGGCATCAATATCAGTGAGGGGCTCAGTTCTCAGCAGGTTCCCTAACGATCGTTTGTCCCATTGAAGAAGTCCCCTGAGATACCAGCACCTCTGAAACAGGAACTCTTCAAATCATAAATATTGAATTATTAGATTTCAAAGTATTAATTAAGGAAGAATTTATCAACTCTAAGAGAAGAGGGCAGTCAATACCCACTGATCCTCCTGGAAACCTGGTGCTCAAGTGAAAATCCTAATGCAGAATAAAATCAGGTGACAAGAGTGTTCTCTGTCCTTCCCTTACATCTTGCTGCCTGTGGCCTCGTCTCACAAACAACCTACCTTACTGTTCAGACTATTCAGCTGCTTCAGAAGCAACTTTTCAAGTGCTTCAACTTATAAACCAAACCAACAGAAATATGTGGCAATTCATTTTAATATGTAAGGTTGTAAACTACAGCATCCAGAAGCTGTTTTGCCACCAGCTGAGCTGTCCCTGCAGCACAGCCGAAGTCTCCAACGAGAGAGCAGCTCGGGTAGGTGGGAAAGGAGGGTCAGAAATCCCGGTGTAAGATCTTTCCACTGCCTTAGAGAACTATTAAAAAACTATAAGGAGCAATGGGAAACTTATCACTGAAGTTAGAGGAGGTCCATAAGCAGCAGAGAGTTTGGCATAAAGTGTCTTAAATTTAAGATTGAGATTCTAAGGAAGGCAAAGCTCTGTGAGCTGTACCTCTTTAACAACAATTCCTTTTAGGAGAGTTTTTGGTACAATTTACATCAGTCTTTGATGGGGCCCTTAGATCTGCTACATTTAAGAATGTGTCATTATCATTACAAGTGGCAGGATCTGTAACCTGCTCTATCTGCAACTGTCATTTCTGACCCAGAGCTTTACACCCAAACACCACAAATAAGAGCTTTGTAGCATCTGGGAGGAGGTCAAGATAGGGGAGAAAAGATTTGCCTCATTCCACTCCAACACCAAAAACCATTTGGAGAAGGAAGAAGCAGCAGCCTTTATTCAGTTACCGTGGCAGGCAGCAGCCACTTTGCTGTGCCAACCACTTTGTCAAAGCGACAGGATCACAAACCAACTTGCATCAGAAGCTCAAGAAGTTTCAGCATTCTCCGCCCCGCGTTACAGCCCCGCTGCTGCTGCTGCTTCTCCCCCTGCACATTAGTTAATGCTAGAAAAATACAGCTGTCAATTCTCATCTAACAGCTGAGATTTGGTAGTTCTTAATGAAATACAAGCTGCGTTAACACAAGGCATGTTAAAACTGTCGGTTCAAATATGTGTTACTAAAACAGTCAGTAGTAAGCTTCACTTGTCCGATAGGCTGTTTACAGCCGTACATACCACCAGTCCAAGTTAATGGGAATAAAAACTGAAACTAAAGTATGAGTGATATCCTTTTGATGTGGCTTATGTGTGCACTTTCCTTTTATAGCAGATGGATATTTTTCTTGCAGGAGATTAAGCTATAAATTGGAGAATGTTTTCCTTGACGTTTGCCACTACGGTCCTGATGGAAATGAATGTGAAAAATGAGTATGAATGGGTTTTTTTAAAATTAAATTACTTGTCTTTATGCTCCTTGAAGTTTGTGGATGCTGAGTAATGCTGTGCTATGCCCTGCGTTCTCTTCATAGGTTCTGTGCTGGCTAAATTAATTACAAGACAAGCCTTTGGAATTAAGTGTATTTTAAGTTCAGAGGCATCTGTTTAGAGTCTTCTAATACCTCCAGCCCCTTTGGAAATATACTTGTTAGTATGAGTGGTATAATTTTCATTTCCGCTGGCATGGTGAGAGTAGGACTTCTTTAGTTTCAGACACACTTTGTTTGACCTATCAAGGGCATCAACTCTGGAGATGTTTGCTCATCAGTTTTGTTTTCCTAGCAGACAGAAGTGAAAAGATTCATTTAAATATACTCTAAGTATTAAAAGAATGTTGCTCCTGCTGTTACTTTCTTTAAATACCAAGATGATTGTTATTTTTAAAGAAATAAAAAATGCAAGAGAAAAGATGCCTTGAAGATTACAGAAAACTGTAAGAACAATGTACCTGTCTTCCCTGTAATTGGTGCAAAAATAAAATGTGTGAATAAAGTATTAAATATCAAATTCATTAAGTGGAATGGTAGTAATAATAAGTGGGAATAAACTGGAAATAAAACTGAAACTTCAGGAGGCCTGAATTCAAAGCAGGAGTAGATTTTGCTCTCTAAAATAATAGAACCTTGGTTTTGCTTCATAATTACATTGTAAAGGTGCCGACTTTCACATAAATACTCAACTGAAGGAAGAAATTCCTCAAATACCTGCTTTTAGGGAAAAGATTAAAACCTAAACAGATCTAGGACCCACAGATCCCTAATATTCTCAAGGATGCTATTCCACCAGACCTTGTCCACAAGAGAAATTGAAGGTTGGACAGGGCAGCACAAGTCCACCACGTCGACAGCAGCGTTCCTGCAACACATCGTGTTCACAGCGAGTGCTGAACCACAACCCCAGACAGATATCCACACAAACCTGAGCCACGCTCATTCACTTGCTAGCAGAAAACAGAGCTGAACAGGTTCTCCCGACACATTTTTTTGCACAAAGCACACGCCACTTTGACACTTCAGGGTTCAAGTGGTGCAGTTGTGCTCTGCTGGGACAGAACTGTGGGAAAAGCAGTATAAAAGGAGAAGACATTATCTGGTGTTATGGCTGCTGCTGTTAATTGTTGCTGCTTCCAGTCCATGTTGGTGGTGGTGGCCACAAGAAATACTTGACAGATACAAGGAGCTTGGAAGGAAGGAATATAATGAGAAAACACCTCATTGCAAAGGGA
>NW_010289236.1:22613-49362 GCF_000700745.2 Antrostomus carolinensis
TAGTCAAGGTTGGAAGGGACATCAGGAGATCATCCAGGCCAACCCCACCACCAAAGCAGGTTACCTACACCAGGTTGCACAGGAAAGGGTCCAGGTGGGTTTGAACATCTCCAGAGATGGAGACTCCACACCCTCTCTGGGCAGCCTGCCCCAGGGCTCCAACACCCTCACAGGAAATAAGTTTCTCCACAAGTTTGTCTGGAACTCCTGGTGTTCCAGTTTGTGCCCATTGCCCCTTGTCCTGTCACTGGGCACCACCAAAAAGAGCCCGGCCCCATCCATTTGTCCCCCACACTTCAGATATTTATAGGAACACTTCCCTACAGATCTACTCCATCAGACAACTGGAGCCATCGTGCAGAAGGCCATCCTCAGAAGGATGGCTCATGCTCTGCACTTGAAATCAAACATATTGAGTACCATTAGGTCCCCAGTCTAAGTCTGAGCCCAGTTACTCCCATGGCCTTTCTCTTCACAGGATCTGCACTGACTGATGGGCTTTGACCCACTCGTGCCTGTTTTCTCACTCCAGGGAATATATGGAGCATCACTCCCGATAGCTGAACCCCTGGAATCAGAGGAATCGGCTCTCTTGCAGCCAGAATCAGGGAAGAGTAGATATTTCCTTACACAGGATCAGTCTTTCCTTTGTTGGACAATATTCAACAACAGGAATATCTTAAAAATCTAAAGAAGGTGGAATCAGCTTCTTTCGGGACATGTTCTGGAAAATTTTACTGCCATTTACTTGCATCTGAAGACATCTGAAACCCCTCATTACGATAGAGTTACTCTGCTGTGTAAACTGGACACAGTTTAAAATGTCATCAGCTGAAAGTGAAATGCCAAAGTACACAGGATTTAAAAGGGCCTCAGAGCCATCACGGGCTGTGGCCAAACCAGGCATATCTTAGATGAAACATGTCAGCTAGCTAGGATACTTGTCATTGAGAGCATATCTCCCGTGCAGCCTCCGAGGTGCTGCCAGTGACAGGAGACTGCCTGCAGTGCTCTCCCTCAGTTCCACGCTTCCCATTGTTTGGTTGGTGGAAGTGTAACACTCACTTAGAATGAATTTCCTGACATTCACTTGGCTCGTGAATTCACTTCTACTCTTGCAGTGTAGAACTGCACTCCTCTATTCCAGGGAGATCTTATAGTGGCCTCCCAGTACCTGAAGGGGCTACAAGAAAGCTGGGGAGGGACTTTTCATAAGGGCAGTTAATGACAAAACAAGGGGAAATGGGTTTAAACTGAAAGAGAGGAGGTTTAGATGAGATATTAGGAAGAAGTTCTTCACTGTGAGGGTGGTCAGACACTGGAACAGGTTGCCCAAGGAAGTTATGGATGCCCCCTCCCTGGAAGTGTTCTTGGCCAGGCTGGATGAGGCTTTGAGCAACCTGATCTAGTGGAAGGTGTCCCTGCTGCTGGCAGGGGGGTTGGAACTGGATGAGCTTGAAGGTCCCTTCCAATCCAAACCATTCAATGATTCGATGATTCTATGATTCTATTACTTTCCCTTCCCCATCTAAATTAATGATATGTATTTACAGCCTCACCTTCACTTTAATAAGGTTTCTTTTGTCTGGGAATTATATTGTGATGACAGTCAGACTATCGTTAGGTGGTTCTGTACAGAGAGTACACTGCAAATCCATGTGTACTGTAAATCTCTTTCTATGGGCTGTATTAATATTCTGCATATACCCCATCAACCCATAATCTCATGGCATTAGTCATTTCTAAAGCGCTTCTCATCCAGCTTTTGCATTAGCTTTTTCCTCAAAAACTTAACAGATAAGAGAGTAAACTAAACTGCTGTGGAAAAGCTCTCTTCATTGGAATCTAGGGAACAAATAAATTGTGTTGGCACATTTTATTGTGTTTCTGAAGAAAGCAATAAGGCTCCAGCCTTAGCTGAGAAGAGGTGGAATTTTGGAACTCGCTGAAAAAGTTTTCTCTTGGAAGATGGATTAAATTGATCATTTTTTCCTAGACGGAGTGCACTTCAGGCTCATTTTGCTTTGTAATTAAGAAGAAAGCCAGAAACATCATTTACACATTAAGAATTTAATAGATATATTTTTCTAGCTTTATGCATTAGCACAGGACAGCCCATTAATGAAATAAGTCTTCCTTCAGGGTCAATTTAGATGGGCTGTAATCTTCTGCAAATATATTGCAAATGAGGATCATTTAATGATCTTAAAACTAACTGCCAGAAAAGGATTGTTATAACTCTCCAGACAACAAAAAAGGGTTTTGGCATGGCTTGTAGTACCTTTGTAATTAGCAAATGTTTCATTTCAACCCACCGCATCACAAAATTGACAATATTATCTTCTGTGAAGGTCAGTTTCAGACTCTCTGACCTGGGAGCTTCATTCTGAGAAAGGAAAAGCCCGTGGTTGTGTTTGTCAGTCAATAAAACAACAGCTTCAGCCCTCTTCTCATTTCTGGGTGCTTCAGTTTGACATCTGAATCCCATCTCTATATGATCAGATCCTGATATGCAAGGAAAGCTTAATTGGAAGGGTTTAGTAACAGCAACAGCAAACAGGTGAGGAGAATGAGTACTTTACTCAGGCTAGAGTTAGGAAGTCTAACTTTGGCACAGGCTGCCTAGGGAGGTGGCTAGATGGGGTGCTCAGAGATCTGGTTTAGTAGTGCACAGGTATAGTTGGACTTGATGATCTCAAAGGTCTCTTCCAACCAAACAATTCTATGATTCTATGAATATGGCAAAGCCATATTTTTTCTAGGCAGTCATAGAAAACGACTTCTCCATCTCCCACTTTGTTCTGCCTATATCAATGTCTCCTATTTCCCCATGTGTTCCTATATAATATCTTAATGAAACTATATTTTGTGCTCCAAACTCTGGTAGACAGACTCTTGGGAATTTGGGAAGTACATGTGTGTGTGTGTAAGTAGGGACGCAGGGACTCTGCCTGGTTTGTAACTCCCCCAACTCCCTCAATTTTAACGTTTCTGATACTCTAGTATCACCTCTGATATTTCATCCTGCACTTTGTTGGTGTAACAGCAACTGGAGCACTTTGCTAAAGGATTTTGACACCAAAGTGTTGATGTTTCAAAATTGAGCTCGTGGAGTTTGTCTAATAAACTGACACAACTGCCATGGACTCGTACCTTAGGAAACACGCCGTGTGCTTCATGCACAAATACAGCTTGCCCTGGCACCAACGGTGAGCACTGCTCATCACAGCCTCTGAGAACTGCTTCCTCTTTTTCTTGAGAACAGGATCCTGACACAGACCTTCACTCTCCCATGAGAAGTGGGACCCACCACCAACAGCCTGATTCTAGCAACATCTGGCAGCTGAGCATGGATAATAAAATGCCAGACTTCCCCCAGATTGTGATTAGAATGTGATTTTTTTTTTTTGCATCTTTCTACAATTCACACAACAATCTTCTTTCTACCTTTTCCTACCAGGCACAGAGACAGAGCTTCAGCAGATTAACTGGTGTGTTTCACTAGCCCGAGCAAGGAGAAATCCATATGAGAAATTCATATGCCTCTCCCAGACTGACTTACAGTCCTTCTGGCCGTTATTCTAAGGTGTCTTACTCAAATAAATGGGCAATTGGCTAGCTCCATTTTGAAAAGTTGGTCTCTGTAGAACATTTCTGATTTCTTGTACCAGTAAAAACCTGGGAACAAATTTTATATTAGTACAAGAAACACATTCTAGGTTCTATAAAAGATTTCCAATCTCTCTTCAAGCTTATGAGTAAAAATAAGGAATTTTCATATTTTCTTTGCCTTCCTTCTTTCCTTTCTTTCAGAATCACTTTTAGGTATTACTTTCAGTTGATTCACATTCACTTGTTTTGTGTTTCATACACTAAGAGTAGCAATTTTTTTGCAAATGGTAGGGGAGTAATTGTTGTTTTGCACTTGGTTGGGAATTTTACCAATTATTTCAACAGAAGGCCTTTTGGGTCAACACCAAATATTAACCTCAGCTTACTGAAATCTGTCTAGGTGTTTTTAATGGAAATATCCAGAGTGCAGGGATCTGCATATCCAATAGTGCCTGAATGGAAGTTAAGGATCCTGTGCCACCAGCAAGAGGTCCAGGGTCTTTGTTTTGCTTTCAGAGTAACTTTTGACTGACTTAAAGTTTTGTTTTAAAGAGAAAAATGCAGTCAACTGTGTTTCCCAAATTCTGACAGGGTTTTTTTAGCTCCTTTTACTATCTGAGATGATATTGTATTAGCCTGTAGCAAAGCATTACTAAGTATTTCTGCAAGATCTAGTCAGCATGAGACAGATCAGTTTCAAGGAAGGCTGTCTACTGACTAGCTGCCTAAAAACTCAGGCAAGGAAGGGTTTGTGGAAACGTCTCATAAGCAATTACTTCTCTAAGATCTTTTAATCTTTGTTGTTAAATACTGTTAAAAATGCAAGATTACAAGCAAATGGAATGGCAATCATTCTAGGGAAAACTATTTGCCAGCATGACTGCTTTAATTCACGGGCTCCAGCTCTCAGAAAGGGTAGAGCCTTTAAAAAGGGCTCTATACATAGCCGGTATTGTTGCAATCAATTGAACTCCGTGAGGAAGAAAACCTCTGAGGCTGACTGGAGGCATTCTGTGCTTCCCTCTGTTTTATTGCACAACCCTTAGACACAACGTGTAAAAAAGGTCAAGACATCATGTAGGCTTTTGCATTAAGCAGCAGAACGCTAATTAGTTTTACTGACAATGAGGTTTTGTGCTTGTGTTCTAATATTTTGATGTTTAGTTTTGCTTGAAAACGAAGCCTAACATGATACAAAGCCTCTTCTATTCTCTGTTGTCTTTTCCTCAACATTATTTTAAAACTCATCATATGTTCTCCAGCTTGTGTGCTAAGTGTTCTCTGTTGCTTAGGTTTTAATTTAATGCTCCTCCTCAAGCCGAAGAGAATAGAAAAGCAAAATCTAAGTAGTTCATGGTATTCATCTCTGAAGTGGCATTTGTAGAAAACATCAGGTAGTAACTGTTTCCCCCAGCTCTGTCTCTGAAGTCTGTCCTGCTGATAGCCAGCTGCAGCACTGCCTCTGTGTATTTAACTCACTGCACTCACTCTCTGTGTATTTAACTCACTGCACTCACTCTCTGTGTATTTAACTCACTGCACTCACTCTCTGTGTATTTAACCCATTTTTGCTTTTTTTTTTCCCCAAGGATATTTGCTCTCGTCATAATGAGGAAGGGGCCTTACCTAAAATAATAAGAAAATTTGTTAACAGGTTTTTGCAACCAAATGGTCTTTTATGAATGCTTTTTGGCTCTAGCTAAGGCTACTATTGCATCAATAGTAAGCATCACTCTAGCTTACTGCCTATAGATTTATATGTATGTTGGAAACAAAAACCATCCTTGGAGCTCTAAATGTCCCTGTCTATAAAACAGTCACACATCTGATAAAGATACACAGTCAGTTGATGGCTTTTTTGCAAAAAGTTAAAAATATGTGTAAATATCTGCAAGATTAAAGTCTGTTAACATTGTGGTTCCCTGATTGATGGGAATACACAATGCCTACCCCAGTGAAACACTTATTTTATCAGAGTGGGATAGAAGTATTATGTAATAACAATAATAATAATAACAAATCACCACTAAATTTTATCCCATCAATTAAAATATATCCATCCTGCACATTCTCAGAAGAGACGAGCTGCCTCTGACTATGCCGTGAATCAGTCAAGTGCTTCAAGACAACTATTGCCCAAATGCAAATCCAGTTTATTTAGTCAGGCACAATACTGAGTTAATGTGGTTGCAGGGCTCTTGACTGGCTTTGGAGAGCAGGCAGACTGAATGCTTGCCTGCCCAGAAGAAATAACCTCCATTTTTGGCACACAAGTGCTATTTCATTCAAAACAATGATACTGTTAAAAGTACAACAGTTAGGAATGAGAGCATTGCAGAGACATACTCAAAAGCTCAATTCAACAGCCACATGACAGGCTCAGAGGCAGCTGTAATGGCAGCAGTTCAAAGGTCTAAAGAGCTCAAAGAAGAAGGAAGCCAAAAGCTACTGCAGAGAAGAATTTGTCATAACTTAGTATCCTGAAGCACCCAAGTAAATAAAGCTAGTAAAAAAATAATAAAATATGTGCACTTCTCTCAACTTCTAGGAGAAATGGGAAAGGGGGAAGAAAACAGATGAAGTCATACATAATAAAACAAGAGGGTGAATCTAAACATTTTGTTCTGCTTTAATCACAAAGCCACTGCAGTGGAACACTTACGCTCATGCTCCCCACTGCTGCTCTCCCTTTCCTGCACCACTGCCAACCGTAATGAACTGGATGCCAAAAACTGTCAGTCAGGGACTCCATTTTACAGAGAAGTACTGCCCGGGGGTGAGCAAGGATGGCAGAAACAAGGCTGGCTGCTTCTTTGGTAGCTTGGAAGAAAATGGCCTAAGCAGTAGAGCTCTAATCAAATCCAGCTTTCCCCAAATTTGGCAGCTTTTCATTTCCAGGTTCTGGTTTCGGGGAGTTCCAACAAGGAGTTTTTGCCAAATCCCCAGGTCAGGATTCTCAAGCCCTGGCACAGTGGAAGGTTTGCATCCTCAGGTGGGGTCATTGGCAATGCCCAGGCAGTGTGCACCAGACCCTCAGAGTGGGTACCCCCTGTATTAACAGGGTGGCTGAGTCCTCCCATCCCCTTATCACGTCAAACCAAACTGGCACATCTGGGGATCCTGTGATGGCAACAGCCCTCTGGGTAGGAACATCAGGAGGGACACCAGGGTGCAATGGCACATGCCCCAGGCCAGTCTTTCCAGCAGGACTGTGGAAATGCTGCTGCACAGCCCCACAGGACATTAACTGACAGCACTCTGGAGGGATCTGGGGTTAATGGGAACCCAAAACTCCTCTGGCTTCCCCTGAAAGTTCGGGCCTGGGCTTAGTTGGAACACAAAGTGTATGACCCAGTCCACACTGGGCAGCTGCAATGTACTAGAAAGTAAATAGTTCCAGCTGAAAATTCTCTGTTGAACAGAAGAGCAGGTTTCTCCCAGTTTTACAAGTGCCCGTAAGAAACAAGGGTGGTATAAAGGTCTCTGAGCTTCTGACACAGCGGTCTGGGATATTACAGACACAAGAACAAAAGGACAGGCTCTGCGCTGGGGGGCTCATAACACAACAGAAGTTTCTATGCTTAGTACTAACTCTGTCTTTTTTATTACTGAGCTCTAATCAAGTCCATAACATTGAGTGCCCACGTGCCCTGATACCTTTATTTCTATTGAGAAGTCTCCTCCCATGTGAGCAGTTGGGGATTTTGCAAAGGGAACACTCAGACAGCAATCCACTACGTGGCATAAGTATGTGAGTCAGAACTTTGCCTGAAAGCCTTGTTGAAAAAGCCATCTGACCTATCCATTCCTGGAAGGAGAAAGGATATTTAACTCTCTGCTTTTTTTGCTGATCTGCATATTCAGCTTGGCTAATCTCACAGGGAAATCAGAAATGGGCTGTTGCTTGTTGGGGAATTTTTTCTTCTAATTCCCTACATGTTTTTATCCACTGTATACATTGGAAGCAACACAGCAAATCATTTTGGAAGGACTTGGTTATTAGTGCATCACGACACACAGTGTGTCTTGTTATCCAAGTCAATATTTTTAATTACTTGCCTTTACTAGTGAGACAAAATTTAGAGTCAAGTTTCAAGTAATCCCTTTTATTTGACTAATGCAGCAATATTGACAGTCGTGCTTTAGGGATATAGAAAACTCCCCTGCAGGTCAGGAAGGGGTTGAATTCGAATCCATTCGAGAGAATGGATTCCTATAGGCAGAAAGCTGCTTTGTCAATAGTGTACAGTTAGTCCAACAAAAGGGATCGCTCAAACATTGGCTCTACACTCAGTCTATAAAGAAAATATCTGAGCTTTTTAGTCAACACATTTATGACTTGAAGTATGTCCCATTTTGTGATGAATCACTCCAAACTTGAGGCTTGCTCTAAATAAACTGTAGCTACATCCTTAGTACCTGCTGGCACTAAGCAGCTGGCAGGAGGTACCAAAGAACAGCTATTTCCCAGATTGACAGAGTGCACCCATACTTTGTTCCTCTCATCTGTTAGTTTAAAATTATAAAGAAGCAAGAACTTGTTTAACTGTCAGTGCATGTTAGATGAAAGCAAAACCACCCAAAACACAGCAGTGACTGGAAGTCACACGAGCAGAGACCAAACCAGAGGACAAGAGGTCATCACCCACTTAGACTACAAGAGTGTGTTTGATTTTTTATACTCCCCAACTGAAAGTATAAAAAATCAAACACACTCTTGCACAGCCAAAATGAATTTGGTAATGGAGTTACAAGCTCCTGAAAATAGAGCTTTTATAAGGTAATATAAACCCTAACACAACCTTAATTATAGTGACACAATCTCTGTGCTATAAATAATGACATCTTTGACCAATATGATGCATAGTAACATGAAAAGTGATGTAACATAAGCAATGTCACTGCTAAAAGTTAAAGGGGAACACATTTTTCTCAGACAGAATACCCGCTATCAATTCAGACAGCACATATCTGATCTAGATTTATGGGAGTGAATAATAGTGTCATGAATGCTAAAGTGTCTGCGGCTTTCAAATAGTTTGGCAAATCTGTACATCAAAATCAGTTTGAAAAGGAAGCACAACCCTTCTTCTGAGATAATTGCAACTTGAATAACACTACATATATTTTTAATATGTTTTTTAAGTAAGTGCCTTCATCTTTTGTGCTCTTAATAAACACGGTGAAGAATGACATTATATATTGACTAAAATATCTGGAAGAGGCAAGATCTATGCACCAGTGAAAGTAGGAAAATCTTTAACAAGATGGGAGATTATTCAATGCCTAGAGAAAATAGTGGGGTTTTTCCTTCAAAATTTAGCAAATATTTTGCTATCTAGTTAAAAACACAGCTTTACTTCAAAACCTCAGATTTAAGTGTTGTATCCACATTTCAGTTGTGATGTCACTTGAGAAATGCACAAATAACACCAGGTTGTGGTGGTATTCAGGGATGTACTTTATGTTAAGCACATACGTAAGTTAAAGCAAAATATCTGCATTATTCCTGAGTCCCTGAACTCAATGGGATGTATGTGCTTAAGCACCTGCTTCAGTTATGGCCTGAATCATGAATTCTGAACAAAATTTTGACAGTCCTAATGAAATAAACTCCTGTTCTAGTTAACAGGAATTTTACTGGCTGAAAAGAGAGCAAGATCTGCAGAATTTGGTCATCAGCCCAGTACACGAGTTAATTTCCTCACTGCTTTTCAGTCCCGGGGAAAGCACTTCTGTGACATCTTTACTCCACAGGGCACTTTAAAAACTGGAAAATAAAGAGGATCCCAGTGAAACGCAGCCTGCCCTGGGACAGAAAAAGCCACCAACTGGTACTCAACGCAGCAGACAGCTGCTGGAAAAGGAACCATTTTGCAATAGACGTAACAGTACACCTCACAAAGTGGGCTGTGAAGTCCTGAGTAACTCCACAGAGAAGTGAAGAGACTGACTTAACACCTGACACAGGCTCCATCACCTCAGCCAGCCTCAGATGGACCCGTTGGGAGCAGAGGCGTCCTGCGAGATCGCTGAAGGAGGTAAAGGTTATGCTGGGCTGAAATGCCCTTTGCCAGTGCCCTCCAACTCTTTCTGTCTCCCTCATTCTTTCCTGACTGTTGTCTGGGTGATAAAAACAGCCATATTCATTTTTATTGGCCTCACAATGTGGCCATGGTCCTGGCTCCAGACACATCAGACTACAGTGGAGGAAGCAAACCCTGGATCAGTCCAGGGGGGTTTATAAACCCCCTGCACTCACTGCTGGGCTGTCTCTGTATCCCAGTGCCTTCCTAGCCAGGATACAGGGGAAGTGCTAAGGCACGCACAGGCTGAGAGAATATTGCAAAAGCTAATTTAATTGCAGAGGGATCTATCCAGATGATGAAAGAATATACCTGGATGTCTTTGGTTTTTAGTGGCTTTGGGCCTGACTCTTCACCAGTACACACCAAGAGCTACATCAGTGAAGGAGAGAGAATTATACCAGCATAAAAACAATGCTCTTCTGAAGCATGATCACTCTCAGATTACTGTAAACATGTAGTGATTCAAACTGTACATAATTTTGCTATTTTATATTAACATTTTTAACATGATTAAACAAAACCCAAAGAACACAATGGCCCTGGTAAGAAAAATGATTTCTTGCACATACATTTTAAATGAAATGCAATGAGACATTGTGATTCAGACCTTAGTAGGCACAAAATTTAGAATAACTCTGTTTATCTGTGAAAACTTTCCTTAGCCTGTTGCAACTCCAAATGTTTTAACTGTTACACATGGGTGTTTGGTAGAATACACTAAATAAAAAGTTTACAAAGACTTTCTTTTTTCTCCAGCCTACAAAGGACTCCAAATCTTTACTGTTCAGCACAGCTGCCTAGAATAGGCACACTAGAGCTTTTGTCCAGTGAGTCAAACTGAGTGGGAGTGAATACCATTAACCCTTAAAACAGAATTATCTTATTCTTTTGATTTTACTGGGCACTGTAATATGTTTGTGGCCATATTTGGAACACATCCGGCCTGATCTAGAAGGACACAGGAATAATAGATGTCATTCAGATCATAATTAGCCATGTACTTGCAATAGCGGGATGTAAAGTAAAAGGAAAAACACTGAAAATGTTGTTTTTTTGGACTGTGACAAAGAGCTTTTTAAATGAGTTTGGGCATTTTTAATGTCTGACTCATGTCTGGAGATTTCTGCTATATTCCAGAATCCTTTAACTTCTGTGGTTTTTATTTCTATCTTTGACAATGACATGCTAATAGCTTCAGGCTTCCTACTGCTTTCTCGTGCATATTGCCCTCCTTTGTTTTCTGCTAGAGAGAAAATGTCAGAATTTTAGATAGTGGATTTTGTGATCATGGCAAGAGTTAAGGAAATTTTAGTGTATCGTGTGATGACAGATTGGACCTTCTTCAGACAGAGTTTTCACATTTTTTATTGTTTCTTTTCTTTTCATGAGGCTACATCATAAACTCATAGCAGGAACAAGGAAATATCAAGTTAAGAGCCACTGATTTATCAAGCATTTACGTAAGTAGAAGATTTTTATTATTTTACCAACGTTTTCCATAAGGCCAATACAGTCTAGAACAGGAATGACAGGAAGGACTGAGGTCTGGCCCTGCCACACTGCATTTCGTGGGAGCAATACCATTTTCTGGAGTCATCTGAGGGCCAAGGTCTGGATCAACTAGCACGCACTCCTGGGTGGAAGCCAGTGCTTACAAAAGAGCCCTCTACAACCAGGGACTTTGCAGGTTTGGCTTCTCTGAGCCTGGTCCTGAAAACAACTGAAATCTCACCATTCTCATGTAATCCTTATGCAATTATGTGTGTACATTAATTCTTATGTAATCATGGAGTCGCATCAACAATCACGTCATTTTAATTAATCCAGTATAAATATTCAGGTAATACAAATCTAAACTTGAAATTTCAAAAGTGTCTGTGATACAGGAAGGCTCATTGGGCTTTTAAAAGTGCACTTTAAATTCCATTTCAGAAATTATCTACAACTCTGTAAACCAAAATACTCTTGACTTTCCATGAGATCTGGGCTCCTAACAGCCCACATCTTTCTGAAAATATGTTGAAATCCCTAAAATGTTTGCACTTTTACAAGCAGTAACCTATGACCAGTACAGCTGACAGCATCACAGCACCCAGAAACTGAGTGACAAGGAACATCACAAGTGTTGCACACTGTGGCAGAGCCCAGAACTCACTGTATTATTTTGGTCTATCACCACACTGCCTCAAACAAAATATCTTCTTCCTTTAGGCAGGGGAGCTGCATAGCTGGCTGTCAGCGTGCACAGCAGCTTGAGGGGCAGACCACAGACCTGTCCCTCCTCAGGTCATACTCTCCACCCCGTAGTGCACTGACACTTGGTAAAAGAATGCCCAGAAAGAGAGTGATAAGGACATTAATGACTTTACAGTGGCATTTGATGGCAAAGAATTTTGATAACCAGTGTACATCCAAACTTGAGAGAAGGTCCAATTGCAGATGGCAAGAAAGGAAAGGTGGGTGTCAGAGAAAAAACAAAGGCACAAAGTCTTTACTTACTGACATAACTCAGAAGTAATTCCTTTGATGGCACCGAATTTACAGTGGTGTCAACCTGAGAGTGGAAGATGTCTAAAGATGGCAGAGACAGATGAGCAGGAGGATGGCAACAGGATGTAGAATAAAGTGAGAACAGATGCATATAGGATGAGTGTAAAAATAGAACAAAGCCCAGAGCCACAATTTTGCTGCAAGAGCAGCAAACTATTAATCGCAGTAGCGGGGTGACGGAGCCTGCAGCACCTGGGCAGCCACAGTCCTACACCTTTGTGAATTATACATTTGATGGCAGAAAAACCCATACAAGCTCCTCCACATTTCACTAAATGAAGGCTGTAACTGGTTGTGTGACAGTAAGGAGGAATTCCTAGCATCACTGTACAAAACAAAGAGTCTCCCAGAGATGTTAAATTGGATCTGACCATCAACTTGTAGGCTCCAAATGAAGCTGGCGGGAGTGATTAAGCAGAAGCAGTGTGAAGAAAGACTAAAACATTCAGAAAGGTAAAAAAAAAAAAATGCTCAGAGTAATTCTTTGCCTATTGTTTTGGGTTTTTTTCTTTCTTCCACTCAAATACTGGATAGTAAAAAAGGTGATAAAGTGGCATTGAAAACATGGAGCCAGGTTCTCTGGGAATCCAAGAATATGAAAGCTAGCTTAAGGCTGAGGGACTGCAAGTGCTTAAGCTAGAGACTCCAAGAACAGGAAAAGAAAGACAAGGGGACGAAGCATGCAGGAGGTAACACTGCATATACTGCCATCTTAACACCAAGGAGCATTAGTAGGTCTCAAGCTGCCTGTAGGTGTGACGTTGAAACTGGAGGTGCCTGAACTTCACAGTTTTCTTGGATATGCTGGACTCCTCACAGTGTTTCAGTTTCTGTTACGGACTGAAAACAGTCTAAGAAAAGCTAACGCCGCCTTTCCACTACACTGATGTGTTAGGGTGTAGTATGGGTGCTACTCTTGTCTTAACTTTACTCAACACACAGAACAATTAAACCCAAGATATGGTTTGTGCTCCAACTAATGGGGTGAGTCAGAGGGGAGACTGGGTTGCAGGTGAAAGCTTCCCTCCTGGCTAAGAATACCACAGAAGCCCCAAGAGTGCTGCAATCTTCCATGCTTTCCCAAATTACCCTCTGATGGTAATTTTTGGGACCCTGTCTCTTTGCCAGCCAATCAGAATTCACCTCTTAAGGCATAATGGTCACATTTTGACATGGGAGCTTTGCCTCAGTGTGCAACTGCCTGCACCTGTGTTTTCTATAGCTCCACTGTAGCTGGGTAAGCAAATAATATCGAGGGGTGAGACCTTTCTTCATAGCCTGTGGCTATATGACCTGGCTACATGACCTGAGCCTTACCCTTCAGCTCCTTACTCATGGTTGTGCTGTGACACCGATAAGATTTATGCTTTGGGGGTCAACACTTCAAATCAGCGTGTTCTCATGACATCACATGCAGGCTGTCTGATGAAAGGGTGTATAGGACTAGGCACCACTGGCAGCAGGAGAGAACTTATTAGAGACACTAAAAAAACAAAGTCCCTTACCATCTTCTGAGCAGTTTAAGAAGATGCTTTCCACTACACCTAAGTCCTGGATCTGTCTGTACCACAGGGCACTCAGGGACCTGGGAGAAAGTTCATGAGACTAAGGAGAACCTGGAGTTGACATGTGCTTGCTCTGGTGGCCATGAGCATTCTTGCCATTTCTAAAACCCCAAAGGGTTTTCAACCCAGGAGAAACATGGTAAGAAACAAACAATGACTAAGACTGGCTGGCTAAGAAGAGAGAAAGCAATCCCTGATGATTAAAGCCATGTCATAGAAAAGACTTGTCATTGCTTGCACAGAACACACTGTACAGGGTGGAAGACAGGCATTTAGAAATGCTAGAGGAAAAATTCATGGCACTGACCCTTCCTCCTTTGGCACACAAAGAGCTGGTTTTAGGTGATGATGTTCTCACATTCCCTTTTGGCCATAATAAGCTCCATTCTTCCAGTTCCACACCCCGATCTCTTCCCTCCTTTCCTTCAGCTTCTACTTTTGCTTTTCCTTCTCATAATTTTGTTAACATGAAATTATGAAGCTGCATTTGGCAAACTTAGGAAAAAATGTGACAGGAATTTTGTCTTCACTGTAGTTTTGCTGTATTACCTATCACCCCACACTGAGTCAGTCTGTCAGGTGCATATAAAGCATGATTTCAAAAATTAAATACAACAAAATAAGTAAAGAGCAAAGTTATGTATTTTGGTGTCATTTGGGAAGTTCATACTGGGCCCAAATAGGTTTCCCAGGACAAAATGTGTGTGATATTCACTCTGTGATCTGTTCAAAATCAGTCAGTAGAAAAATGGATTTCACAAAGCTGGTGAAATTAGCAGAAAGAAATTAGGCAGATAAGAGAATGAAAGAGATAATGAAAACTCTCCCATTAAAGGATGAAGAGAAAAGTAGGAGCTAAATTCTTTGCAGAGTACTGAAGAAATAAACAGAAGTAGAACAAGATTAAAACCACACAGAAACAGGTGGGGAATGCAGTAAAGCTTCTGCAGTTACCAACAGAAGAGTGATCAAAGTGACTAGTCTCCTACATGGCCAACTCTGACTCCTCAGCCCAGCCCATCAGGTAGATGTTTGTAGGTGGATCAGTTGACAAACAGCCTTCAGTGGGGATCCAGAATGAGGTTCAACAGTGGTAAGGTACCTTAATTGATTTGTCAGTGCCCCTAGCTTATGCCAGCAAAGAAGCCAATGAAAATTAATGAATTAACTCAAATGACATTGCAGACTTTGATGGGAAGTATCCCTAAGAGAAAACGATAGAAGAAAGAGAGGAGTTCCAATACTAAATCAGACCAATGGTCCATCTAGTAGGAGATATAAAATCCCTATAACAGACAGTTATGCAATGAGATACCCATTGGGGAAATTCCTAACACCAGGTGATTTTATTCTCAACTAAGTGAGCTTATATATTACTTTCTTACCTAGTGTATCTGCAGGCGTTATTCTTCACACCATGGCCTAATCTTTTATTTTTCTCCTTTTCTGCCTCACCATCTAGTGACAGGGCACTCCATAACCTACAACATTTTATTTTCAAAATGCTTTTTGTTTATGGTTGTGTTGCATCCATGCAAGGTTTCCCTTGTTTGGGTACCGGGGCAATAGTTGAACCAACCATTCTTTTCTACTGTTTACATTTCACACAACAAATAACATCAACCTTCTTGTTAAACTAAACACAGAAACAACATTTTGGCTGCTACAGTAGAGAAGCTTTTCAAGCTTCCAACAATATTTATTGCTCTTTGATACCATACAAATATTGTCCCCAGCAAACAGAAGCATTAGGAAGCTGATTTCCACATAAGGTCTCCAAAATTAATTCTAGTGAAAAGATTCTGTAAGACACAGTGAGGGTCCTCTCATCTATACACACACACACATATTTTAAGGTCAAAGGGGACTGTCCCCTTGCATAACAATGGCCACAGGACCTTCACACTGGTTTCTCTAATAAGCATATCTTACTGTGTGAGCTGTAATCCATCTTTAAGGGGAATATTCAACCTTAATTCACAACTCATTTTTACAGTTTGATGAACTCAAAATTAGCAGCAATGACAACAAACTCTATGAGAAGAAGAACAACAGAATCCCAAATACTCTGTGCGACTGGGATGCCACAAAAAGCATGTTGGGAGAAAAGATTATGTTAGAAAATTAAACCCCATGTTTAATCTTAACATTTAATCTTGTTTCTTCAAACCCCAATTTTAGCAAACTGTGGCCATGTATCACTTACTAACTCACATTCAGAAAACTTTAAGCAGACGCACTGAGATAATTCTCAGTCTGTAAGTAACAGAAAAGTCAGGATTAGGATTTGTATCTTTCTTAACCGCTGTGTCCTAAGGGCAGCACATGAGTCCAGCTACTTTAGACCAATAAAGCTGAATGTATTGCAATAACTTCAAGTCCTTCCAGACAACATGTGACATGGCCAGTTCTTAATACTCTGTATCTGCGAGATACACATATACTGACGGCATGTGACAAGAGAAAACAAGAAATTAATGCAGAGTAGAATTTACAGGTATCATTCCAGCTAAAGGTCATAAGTAAAATCAATCTTGTATGGGAAGCAGATTTCCCATTACTGAAATATCCCTGGTATCTCATGACTGCAAGATTGCTCAGTACATCTCTAGTAATAAGGTTAACTCTGGCCAGTATGACTTATCATATCAAGAGTTATAGAAGAATTATGTTCAGAGAGCAAAAGGTGCTGGAATATGCAGAAGATGCTACCTGCAGCAAAGAATATTAATTGTGTTGGGGCTGGTGGAGAGGCGAACAGATGAAAAGAAAGGAACTTGAAATGGCAGTGTCTCATCTAACAAAGTCAGAGTTTGTGGCATGTGAAAAACAAGGGTGATGACAAGATAACATCCTAGTGTGTGCTAGCAGGGGAGAGCTGGTGGTGATGGCAGGGAAGCTTGTACATACATTATTTTTAAGTGTAAGTAACTTATTCAGGGCCAAGAGAGCAAGACAGAAATAAGAAGGAAAAGGAGATGTAGAATAAAACTGAAAAGGAGGTGTAGAATAAAACTGAATTTCATAGGCACTTGACATCACTTTCCAGAAGGGAGAAAGTATTCTGAAGATGAAGAAGAAAGGACACAAACCCATCATTTGTCTGCGTTGCTGTGCTCTGTCTGTAATTAAGAAAAAACCTTGCAAAGATACCAAGACACAAAAGACGAATCCTGCGTTATATGATAATAAACAAGGAATGTGAGGAGAAAGAAAGATCTAAAAGTAGATACTGTGTGCAAGCACCAGGTGGTTGAGAAGTGTATGACATATGAGGAGCTTAGAAGATCAGCTGGCAGAGGGGATGATTGAGTAGATGCCAGCAGGGAAGAGGCCACATGAAAGACCAAATCCAAGAAATTGGGTCTATGTATCCAAAGCTCTAGGTGACAGCGTTAAAGCAGTGAGATAAATGAATCAGCTCTCAAGGCAACAATGATGATGGATAAGGTGGGATAGGATCAGCTGCCAAAGGAGTGTGAAAAGGTTCTAGAAATATTCAGAAATGCATCGTGGAGGGGAGGGGGGAAGAGTTGCTGGTTTACTTGGAAGGTGTTAAGGAATACAAGCAACTGGATTTTATTTGCTGTCTTGACAGTCATTTTGCTTTATGGTGTCTAATGACTTTGAATAACGTCCCTAAATGTGAATGCTGGGCTCCGTTTCTTTGACTCTCCTGGCTAGACACATACGTGCAGCTCTTGCAGGGGTGCTGAGCTCCACAAAGGACCAAACGTGAAAAAGCCTTTCTGAGTTGCTCCAGGGGCTCTCGAGAGGCCGCCTGCCACCGAAATCCAGAGGAATTCAGCTGAAGGAAATGGCAGGTAACTTACTGAATCCACGGAGAGCAAGGAAGCTCAGTCTCTCAGGACAATGTTTCAAATGAGAATAAAAGGAAACTGCTAGTTCTGTATCTTCACAGCACCTTACCAAAGGTCTGATTTGTGCCAGAAACACCTTCACCCTTGTGTGTGAGCTCAGAGCAAGATACTGAAATGTAATGAGGAGGTCCCAAAACATTCTGCAGAGCAGCTCTGCCAAAGGTGCAGTGGTGATTTTAAAAAAGATCCTTTCTCATTAGCTTCTCCTGCAGGGCTTGAAAGTAAACATGCAAATCCAGCTCAGATCTGCAGTGTCCAGATCACTCGTGCACTGGGCTTTCTTTATAAATCAAACGGCAATTGTTCAGGCTCTCTGCTGAGTGAGGACAAAATCCCTCATTTTTTTTAATTGTTTTTTTTCATAACAATGTCAGCCTTCTCTTCTGAGTAAGGACTCCAGTTGTTTTAAAAATCAAATCAAATATTGCAGTCCCATTTGAAAACAATTTTTCTGGGCCAAATCCCAGAAGGTGTTGAGTGCTTTCAACTCCCACTGCATTCATGAAGCTCTAAATTTGCTTAATGCTGTACATGAGATCTTAAGAGATTTTTCTCAAGTGTAGGAGCCAGATCCCCCGTATCTTTTAACCTGAGGCATTGCTTACTTCGGCAAATAGAGCACAGCTTGACCCTGCAAGTCCTTAACAGGAAAGGTTGCACTTACTGCTGTGCCCAGTACCACTGACAATAATCTCCACCATCCATAATAAAGTTTTGCAGGATGAAGCCTTAAATAAAATTTATGTCACTGACCTACAACCAACAGCTGCAAGAAAAAAGTAAAACTGTGATGAAAATTCCCAGCCCATTAACATGGCTATTGCACTACTTCAGCTTCAGACAAAAGCTGCATTAACTCTATCCTTCAACAATGGTGTAAACAGCTCAGCTACACTCATTAAACACCAGAGTGGCTTTTCTGTACAACCTAAGGCCTCAACATTGAAGCTTACTTGAAATATGATTCATTAAAACTGTACTTGAGAGATCATCAGCAAGGTAAATGAATTCCCCTTCACAGTCTATGCAGTAGAATGGACAGATGTTAGCTGCACACCAGTGTCTGGCTTTATGTCTTGCAAATGCCCACAGGTTTATAAACAAATTGTCAAAAGGGTGAGGAGTTAAGGTGGTGAACCTTAAACCTGAAGGGGAGACAGAGACTTGTGTCCCTATTTGTACAACTACCTGAGAGCAACTACAAAGAGCACCCAGGATTAACTTCATGCATCTAGCACAGTACCTTGAGTGTGCCTGTGTGTTTATGTGCATGAATCTTCTGTCTGTGAAATGGTTAAAACTTAAGGTTACCCATCCAAGGAGTAGAAAATGAAGGTTCTCAGTTTGATGGACAACAGCTCAGAGATCCCTGATGTCCCAAAATATTAGGTTTCTCTTCTAATAATGTTGGAAATACTGCCTACTGTCATGATTAATCTTAGCAGCATCTCCGGCTGATTGCAGGTGACGCAGTCACAGCGCAGTGCCTGTGTTGGTTTCCACACACCGTCAAATCTGCTACAAATGCAGGGGTGAAGGGGAAAGAACTGTGATACCAGGTATCCCAGTGGCTAATAGATTGTGACATGAAAGAAGGAAACCTTTATTTTAATTCAAAAAACAAAAGCCAAATAGCAAAACTTATGTACGTGCCTAACTTTTTTTTTTTTTTCCCCTTCCTCAAGTGGAAAACATTCTCCTGCTAACAACTCTTGGCTGGCATCAAGGGAAAGTGGAGGTATTTGCAGATGTGGAGGAAGACATACAAAACATTTTTCAAATCAAAGGCTTGAATTATTGCACTGGGTTCATGAAGTTTCACAGGCATGTAGACACACCATTGTCTACGCCCTGGAACAAGCTGCCCTTTCTTCGGGAAGGAAAAACAACCCAATGTTTCTTACAATCCAATCTGTATGTATCAGAGAGCTATCTATATTTTGAAATTCTTTGCATTGTCTGTGGTAAGGGTGTGCTGTTTTGGCCCAACAATGGCAACATTGATTTTAGAATTTCAGAATTTTGGTGCATAGAACAAACTGTGAAACAAAACCGGCCTGCTCTCAATAGTACAACAACAGTGCTCTTATATAAACTTGCCTTTCCTCCCCATTTTGCATCGTCAAAGATCAATACTGTTCATTCAGCCAACGTTATTAAAGCCATTTATCAGCGACTCTTTTTTTTTTTTGTTGCTAATAAAAAGGATTTTGCCGACAAAGTTATGTCATCTTCCGCTCACTCAGTAGCAGCGCAGATAATTAGCTTTGTTGTGTCCCCAACAATCGGGGCCTTGTTTATGAACTTACATTTATTAAGTGAAAGTATTTGGAAACTGATGGTACATTGAAGTTTGGTTGCCATGGGCAATAATCATCCCAAAAAAGTCATGACCTCCCTGTTATGCAGCTAGTAACTAATTGAAATGATACAAATTACTCTGATTCTCTGTCTGCCAATTTAGAGGCTGGTTGTGGTCAAGGGTCAAATGAGCTCCTATTCATGAAGCTATGTTTGAAGTGGCTGCTGCCATAGCAAGGGGTTTGGTGTGGACGCTGCGACTCCTCTGGACATCACCCCATGCTGGGGAGGAGTGTTGCACAGATAGCAAAACAATAAACCTCCCAAGTCTACCTTCGGCTGACACATCAAAAGCTTCCCCTTGTCAGTCATTTAGCAGCACTCGCTACCAACCAGGACATGGTTTACTGGGTAGAAATAAGTGTTGTATTCATCCCCAAGGGCTACCTTAGACATTTAACTGAAGCTACAATGCCTCCTGAGGTAATTCGAAGAAATCAAAGTATCATTCTGCTTGCACTCAGTTCACTAGGAAAAACAACGACCTCCTGTTCTGTGAAACCTAACAGGAGAAATTAAAATCTGATGAACTATCCGAGGTGTCATCCTTTACAAACATGTACCATGATACAACTATGAGTTACAAGAACACAACGTGTTTATCTCAGTAAATACGGGGGACCTCAGCCCTAAAAAGTTAATAGTATAATGAGATTTTTGTCCTTTAGGAAATTCTAAGTGATTCCAGGGAATGTTGCTCAAAGGCTTATTAAACATGTGCCAAATGTACTGGTTTACTGGGTGAACATTTACAATGCCGTTAAAGAGATTTCTTTCTTTGTGTAAACTCCTACAGCTTTAACACGTCTAAATCTATTAAAAATGTGATAGAAGAAATCATGCTACATGAACAAGCCAGGCTCCTTGGATAATGAAGATTAACATTTCCTGTGTTCAACATTATTTGGAAGATTTACCATGCAGTTTGAGCCCAATATGTTACAACAAACATTTTTGTCAATACCAAATCTGTGCATCACCTATGGGGGACAGAAATTATTCTTCTGGCTAGATTTATCCTTTATCTAGCAACTCCTCTCTCTTTGGAAGATACCAGAAATACTTAACTATGCAATTACAGCTGAGTGGCTCAGGACAGTGCAAGCCAAGAAATACAGAGTCACAAATGACATCACACATTGTCTTACCAGGCACTCTTATCTTCCAGGCTTCATTCACACCCCCTGTGCCGTGAACAGAAATGCCACTGATTCCCAGATATACTAAAAAACACTGACAAATATATATTTAAACCAGTGGGGATGGAACTGGCCTCATTCTGGATTCTGCTCTCATCTCCATGATACAAGACATGAGTATGCTACAGTCACGGACACCCTACGCGTTAACTAGTTGTGGTGAGGACTCTGGAACGCCCGTGAGACCACGGAGCTCAGAGTGGCCTAATTTACCATGTTTCTTGACAGAATTTTAGTTCACATTATGAATTTGAAGTTTCAGTTCTGTCACTTTTCCTGATTATGTCCCAGGAATTCCCATATGCACTGGCTGTGCTTAATAATATATTTTTTACTCGTAGTCTCCTTAAAACATGGCATAATTTTAAAACAGCTATCACTGATGCTCATGATCTAAAGTAGGTGTCTACAGGTGTAGGTACAAGGCAGAGTGAAACAGGAAACTAATTCAGTTCCTAAGAAAATGATGTCTTTTTTCTTACCCACATCAGTGTGTTCTCCTGGCAAAATTCCTACTTCTTGTCAGGTAACAAAAAATGAAAACCACTCATTTTCAAATTAAATGCATCAGTTTGGAAGTGTTGTTTTTTAATAAGACACTGCCATGCTCAGAGGAAAGAGGGCAACTGTCATGAAAAATATTCATAGTAGAAAACCTAATTTTCCTTTAAACACAGAAAAAAAATTGTCCAGCCCTATTACAGAAGTCTTTCACTGCCATTCCATGTCAGCACTGTCATTGTATCTCCTATTGTACAGACACTTAAGAACAGGTCTTTGAAAATTCATTCTGGGGTTGCCCTTGTGGGCTATTGATTGTGCTCTGACTTCATGGGAGGGACCTGGGTTCACATGAGAGGGCCAGAAGGCAGGTGGGTCGCTCTGAAGGGACAGGATGGTCCCCACGTGCTCCCACAGAAGCCATCCTGACCACTCAAAGGTTTCAAAGTATATTTTAATCTCATCTTCTGCAAAATTTCCTGGGAGGATGGTGTGGAAATGTTTAAAGAGAGAAGTAATCTTTTAAAAAGTCCTGGGGTGCATCCAGCCCTGCACTGCGAGCCGGGCCAGGGAGGGGATGGTCCCGCTCTGCTCTGCACTGGGGCGGCCTCACCTCCAGCACTGGGGGCAGTTTGGGCACCACAGGAGAAAAAGGATCTAAAGCTGCTGGAGAGTGTCCAGAGGAGGGACACAACATTGGGGAAGGGTTTAGAGCGGAATGGTTTGAGGAGAGGCTGAAGTCACTTGGTTTGTTCAGCCTGGAGGAGACTGAGAGGAGATCTCCTGGGGGTCTAGAACTTCCTCCCAAGGGGCAGAGGAGGGGCAGGCGCTGATCTCTTCTCTCTGGCCACCAACGAATGCCAGGAGCAGAGGGAATGGCAGGAAGATGTGGCAGGGGAGGGTGAGGTTGGCCATGAGGAAAAGGTTCTTGAGGCAGAGGGTGGTGGAGCACTGGAACAGGCTCCCCAGGGAGGTGCTCATGGCACCAAGCCTGACAAGATTCCAGCAGCATTTGGCCAACATGTGCCCTCAGGGACATGGTGTGAATGTTGGGATTGTCCTGTGCAGGGACAGGAGTTGGACTCCATGGTCCTTGTGGGTCCCTTCCAGCTCACAACATTCGATGATTCTATGATTCCAAGCATTCAGAAAGGTACTGAGGACAATCCATCTTGAAAAGAGAACCCTCCAGGAAGCAGCACTGACACGAGATGTGGAATTATATGAAGAAGGCACAACACCGCTGATTCCCCTAAACTGGGGGGTTTAAGAGGAATATTTGGACCTGATTCTCCAGTCTACCACAACAGGACAGCTAGAAATCAACTTTGTTATTTAGAAACTAAGTCCCTAAGAATAAAGTATCTATTTCCTCACTTGAAAACCTTTAACTCCTTCTGCTCATAGCCAATTCCTGTTCTTAAGGACCATAGCTGGAGAAGAGCTTTTTCCCCCACTGATACCAGTGTGAAGTATCTGTCCATCTGATCACTTCAGTGGAGTTATTTCTAGTTTGCACTGTCATGAGAGATGATTCAAACCAACCTGTCTGTACTATAAGATAATCGTAAGGGCAATAAAAAAGCAGAGGCCTGTGTTTTTCCTGACTGAACCTGCCATGAGTCAGCAGTAAAAGCAAGAGCTGGTAGATTACAACTCTGGAAGCAGAACAGCATCTGTAAAAGACTCTCTCAAATATAAACCTGTCCTGCCGAAGTTACGTGGTCCCACTAAAGTCAGGGAACTTGCTCAGACAAAATCTAAACCATGCTTTGTAAGGCAGCACTTCAATTAAACAGTATATTGGCTCCCAACTCAAACGCAGTGCATTCATTTCCACCTTATAACCATGTGCCCAGTACTAAGGGCAATCTTGAGGTCTATATCCTCAAAGACACCTCACAGATGTTGTCTGTGGTGTTATCTCCTCCGACCCTCAGCTCTGCAGCATCACTGTCTACTTATTACCCTGATCATGCAATACACACATTAAACGTTGCCCAAACACATTTTAGCAGGAGGGAACACAGCAGCTTAAAAGAAGGGGCAGTGGTTTGTTGAGTCAGTGACAGGTTTTCTTCCAAACTGTCTAACTGCAGTGCTATAGGTGTTTAATCTGCATTATAAAAACACCTATAAACATGCATTTACACAATAAAACATAACCATCTGAAAGAACCATTGCAGCCAGTTGTCCTTTGTGTCAACTAATTCCTTCCATTCCCTCCCAAAAGGGCTCAGCGAGTCCCCCTTGGAGACCCTACTTCCAATAACAACAATTCCCTTCCTCCCCAAACTATCAAGCCCCCACCACATGGGCAGCTCCCCTCCTGGTCAGCCCTCTCCCATCCTGATCAAATCTTCAGCCTCTGCTTTCTTCCTCTGAGGCACACAGAAGGGCTGGTATATGTCCTCAAGGTAAAAAGGTCCTAAATCTAAGTGTGCTGAGAGCTTTTCCAGTCACTGTTCTCATCTGTACCCACCATGGATGGACATCCATAAGACTTATTTTTTTTCTCCTGCTTTGGCTGAGAAATCTGAATTTCACAAAGTGTCAGGAGTCTCAAATCTACTGGCCAGATTTTCTCCCATCTCTTCTACAGACTCACAGAAATAATTTAAAAACATAAACCTTGGGGCTGTGTTTGCTGGCTCCTCAACTCTCCTGATCTCACTGATCTCCTTGTGGCAGCGTGCTGTGGCACTCCAAAGCTTGCCCAGAGATCTGTTTCCCCATACAGTGCATGCCCTATGTTTATTTTCTTTAACTCCTGTCTTATGAAGAAAGGCATCACAACTGAAAGCACTAAGAACCAGATTCTTGTTGACTGACACTAAACACTGCCTTACTTCCCAAAAAGCTCATTGCAGTCAGAAGTTATTTATATTAGAAGGTAAATCTCGGTAGTTATTTATATGACAAGGTAAATCTCAGCATGGTTAAAGGCAATGCAATCAGAGGCAGTTAGATTTTCCCACGTATGGAGGGCTGTAGGACTTTCAGCTTCACTGAATAAAAACAACCAAAGAAGATTAAAAAAAAAAGGAAGAAAACTGCCATGAGGAAAAATGGGCACACAGATCTCCTCTGGAATATGGTTTTTTATCTTGCAGGGGTATATTCCTGCTTTTCCTCCTCAAATTATTATCCTCTTAATAAACAGCATTAGCTTTGAAATATCCAAAATCATAAGAAGTACACAACTCCTAGGACTGTTCAAAAGATGACAAACACATTTTTGAGTAATCATGAAAATGTATTTTATACACAGATATGTATATACATCTATATGCCTATAGACATGGTCAGCACTTACACATATATCTACAGAAAGACATAGTCAGCATTTCCAAAAAAACCTACTCTTACCTAGCAGAGAGCGCTGGCACACCAGCCAATCTCTCAACACATCAAAGTGGAGCTCATTCTACCAGTGTTTGGAATAGATTTGGGCACTGGGCGATTTAAAATGCTTTAGATTAAAACCCATCCTCAAACAGAACTAGGAAGCAGCCCCAGGATTTCTGCCCTGGCATGCCAGCCACCCAGCTAGCCTCTGGGCACAGCACGGATCCTTCCTGTCCCTGGGAACCAAGGACCTTCAGGTCCACCTTCAGATTGCAGAAAAGCTGCTACAGTCCCTCGCAGGGCCAACTCCTGATCATGTATCCCCAGGAGAGGTGAGGAGGACACATGGGTGATTAATGTTTATATTCCTTAGCTTTTTGCTTTTCAAGAATTTTTCCTTTTTAAAATCCATTTTTTGGGGTTAGATTGTTCACTAGTTCAGAAAAGGTTACTTAAATTATCATATACTAGGGCAAAATTAATTAATGCACTAGACTAAAATTCAATGAGAACAGAAAACAGACACAAAATAAGAAAAATGGTATTAAGTGATACCCAGCCCCACATCTCAACAAATAACAATGGACTGTTTATGCTGCATTACTCTTTTCTAATCTCCACATATTACTATAATTATTAACTACCAGTCCTAAAATCTATAGAGTTATCATTATTGTTATTATTATGAAACTCAATCTCATTTTCATGTCATAAAGATAAACCAAATCTCATTTCAATTAGTTGCAGCAGGAGGGAATGAACTTTAAACAGACATTTAATTTCTGAAAAAAAAAATTAGGAAGTTCTTCATGGAAATGTTATGGCATTTTGAAACAGATTAATAGTTCAGTATGAACACATCCACCCTGCAGCTAAATGACGGCTGTACAGCAATCGGAAGACAGGTTAAATGAGCAAAATCAGCTGATACCACTGGTTTGGATCTAATCAAATAATACTCATTTTTATCACTTTTTAGCTCCATTATTTTTTCATCCCCTGTGCTATCTGCACTGTTACTGTGGGTATCTGCTTTGGACTGGAGTTAGATCTGTCATTAATGCATTTGATTGGTGAAGAAGTACTAGGACCAACGGGGTATTTTGCCTTCTGGTTCCTGTCACCAATGGTTCAAAATCACACTGTCTCCACTGAGTGCACTCTTGGACACACCATGCTTCACAGAAGCCATCTCATGCATATTTCATCATCACTTGAGATCTAAGCTACACCAGGGCAGCCTGCCCTCCCACAACACCTAGCCTCATCCTGTGCTGAGCTGGTTAAGGGTTGTACCATGAGGTTGTTCAGTGACAGTTTGATCCATGATGCCCATGTATGTGACAAGGCTGAAAGAGAGCACACCATGAAAGGTGCAGTTCTGGATCCTCTCAGCTGGGGAAAGGGAGTCCAGTGCAGTGTAGTCTGTTCCTTAACTGAACCCATGGCTATAGATGTGGCTCTCCACAGTGCTCAGCACTATGACAGACACTGCAATGGAGACAGAAGCCCTCAAGCTCTAGTACCTGTGACTTTGTTGTCTACTACAGCGTCCTTTTTACAGATGCTTTTGCAAAGCTACAAAATTACTTAATTATTCATTGCCCAGCAGTTCCAAATTTCAAGCCAGAAGCCGGAAAAA
>NW_010289237.1:0-2388 GCF_000700745.2 Antrostomus carolinensis
AGCCCGCTGGGGCCGACGGCGGCGGTGCGGGTCAGGCCTGAGCCCCACCTGCTCGGCCTCGGTTCTACCCCCGTAGTTGTTTGCTTTTTCACTCTCAGACACACCAGGGAAGAAGTAAGCACAGCCCCAGATTTCCAGTTTTGTAAATTAGAACAGCGATCATTAGAACCCTCTACACTCTTGGGAGTTCTTTTTTACAAAAGAATTACTTGAGAGGAGCACCATGAGTTGATGTACACTAATACCCACGCACACACCTGCTAAGCTTCTACTGTCCTGGAGACATATAGGATGCTAGAGCCATACCTGTAATTACCTCACAGCCAGCCTTCCACAGGACCTTACAGATCTGCAGGCTCAACACATGTCTTCCCTCAGCCTGGCCCACCACGTTGTTCTCAGCTTCCAGCCAAAAGCTGCCAGAGGAAGGCTGCCCACAGGCACACACCTGGAGGGCACAACAAGAGGCCAGGAACACTCCCCAGCGCAGCACATCCTCTTTTACTGCACACAACCAGCTGATACTTGTCAGGGCCATGGGGCGCTAATAAGCCCAGATGGCCCCAAACGGCCTCACCTGGAGCCTCCCCCACGCCCATGGGGCCAGGATCTATTTAACCTCTGCCCGGAAGCCTTGTCTGAGATGTATCAGAGGATGGGTGGGTTGTGGTTTAGTTCCAGCCTTTCCCTGGCTGTGGAATGCCTGGATCCTGGGTATTGACCTTGTTATCACCTGCCTGGTGATTGCTGGGCCTGACCTTGACCTGTGGTTTGGTTTTCAGGCTTGATCTCTCACTGGCTTCATCACTGTGGTATCTTCTTGTAATCCAGGTTTGTGGTTCAATGTGTTGGCTGTTTCTAGGCCTATCTTGCTTACCTTGCTGCGAGGGGTGAGACAAGCAGAAGCCAGTGAGGCCTGTGCCCTACAGGCTCTGAGGTGCCCCTTAGCTCCTGACTTGCCTTCCCTTAAGCAACAGCTATGCTATTGCTGTTTCATGTTAGTAACCTGCTCTATAAATCTCATATTTGCTATTGCAGCATATTGCTTCCAGCTGTGGCACAACACAGCTATTCCGTGTGTTACTGCAGCTTAGCTGGAAGCCAGCTGTGCTATTATAACAGGAAGGTGATTTTCTTACTACCTGGTTGGGGGAACCTTAAGGGGAGAACTATATATTTATTCCTCTCCTTCATTTCTTTATGCAACATGCTGTAGTAAGACAAATTTTAATGAGAGTGTGTGCTTATATATACACACACTTTATAAAAACCCCACAATTTCCATAACCACCTTTAATAACTTGCGGTTCTAACTTCTAATGGTTGAGATCAGCTCATGCATTTATACTGCTACACTGAGCTAAACAGGAGTGCATTAATAGTTGTAGAAAATAAAATTTTATGTAACAAGGAACAATAAGTGTGTAGGGGACAATTGCTATAGGGCTAGTCCAGACTGTCTCAATTACTAGTTGTTGCTAGCTAGGTCTGGAATGCCAGAGGAAAAAAAAAATAAAAATCTTGGTATCAGACCTGAAACAGGACAAATACTAAAATGGTATTGTGGCAGTTCCCAGAAAATACTCTGCAGGCCTTGGTTGTGTAAACATATGCCACAGCAATAATGCAGTATGCTCAGTACCTCAGTGTCTTACTAACAGTGGTTCCTTCTGCTAGTACTTCTAATACATCTTGATTTTTAAAAAGGTACTTAAAAGTGTGTAGCAGCATGCTGAATCTGCCCTGGCAAAAAAAATACTTTTTTATCTGAAGTACTTAGTTGCCAAGAAAGATCAACTCTAATCATATGGTCGTATATAATATGACCACACATTAATTCCATAATTTTCATACACACTCTCTGCTGCATCAGCAGTTGAACAACAGTTTCAGCTTACATCAATACATAGCCTTTGGTTGTTTATAAAATATGGCAACAGATTTATCATATTATACTGGGCAGCCAGCCCTTACTGGTTTGTCCAAATCTTGTCCTGAGACTGCCAACCAGAGCTGCTCTACAACATCTGCTTGGGCTAGCTTCAATATCAGCAGAATCTGAAGTCCTGTGCCATTTTATTAAATTCTTCAAGGCGAGTGGTTAGCATTTCTTCTAGACCAGATGGAGCCTGACATGATATAATACCCCTCACATTTAAACCTCATCCATTTGATAGACTTTCTTGTCTATCTGAGATGAGAAAACATCCGTTTGATAAGCCCATTGTTATTTCTTCTGTGTCTGTTGCTGCTTTGGCATGGCATGCTATACCAGCTGGAGAGATGGTTAATGGCACCCAAAGTGTTCTTCACTTCTCTGCACCAAGCTGCAGGAATTGTCCCACACCCTAAATTATTTACCCTGGTAAGCAAGCAACATAGCTGTAG
>NW_010289237.1:2419-16191 GCF_000700745.2 Antrostomus carolinensis
TGATGATGAAATGGGGCCTCACTTATCTTGCTTAAGATGAGGTGGGTCAAAACTCTGCTTTAGCCTTCATTTTCAGTCCTGCCGTGCCAAACTCAGTCCCCTTGGATACTTAATCTTAGTGCTGTTAGAAGCTAATACAGTCCCAAAGGATCATTTAGCTGGACCATGCTTGTCTTCTGCCTCTGAAAGTTGGTGCAGTTCCTGGAAACATGGCACAGGCTCTGTTTTCTGGCCATCTCCCTGTGCCCAGGTAGATTCTCAGGCAAACGGAATTGTTAATCCTGGATTTTCACAGGCTGAAACATTTCTTCTTGATTAATATTAAATACTCCCTGTAACTGCAAGTGTATAAAGCACAAATTCTGCTCTCAGGTGTTGAATCTGAAAAAGCCTCTGCCATTTCCAGTGCGAGCAGTTACCATGTGCATCAGACTGCATGAGAGCAAGATGTGCCCATTTAACCTGTGCTGCTGATACCTGCATTCTACAGTGTGGGAGGGGAGCATGCTCTTTGCCTCACCAAACTAAAGTCTGAGAGTTTTTGGACTAACTTTCACAACCTCTGGCCAGCTGAGCCCACTGAAACAAGTCTGGGCCTGCCTTGCGTTTTGTGCATCTCAGTGGAAGTGAGAGGGTTTTCTCAGACCGCAGGGAACATCAGAGCAGGCTTTTGCCCTGTGAAATAAAAAATGCACATTGAAGTGCGAGAGGCTGACTATACTGCTTCAGATTAACAGAAGTCATTTTAGCCTCCAACTGATTCAAGCAACAATTTTGGAGGTGAAAGGCTTAACATTAAGACACCAGAAAATAACTATAGCAATGACATCCTTTTATTTTTAGAATTAATCTGATACTTTTTATGGATTTCTGAATGTTACCCTAGTATTCACATCTCAGGGCACATTTTCTGCGAGCAGGCAGAAATGTAGTACCTCGTTTGTCCAAAGTGGCCTTCTTTGTGCTAACTTCGAGGTTACTCAGCAACTCAACTTTGAAAAATTAATACCAGGAAGCTCTTGTAATACCATTCTGTTCCAGAAATGTCAGCTGCAATTTTCCATAGATTCAACAACTCTAAATGATATTGCACCTTCTGCCTGGTAAATAATTGATATATGTCTGATAAAGCAAATGGAGCAGGAAGATTTCTGTTGCATGACCCTTCAGGCTGCTGTATATTTTCTCAGGTTTTGGCAACACTAAACCTATTGAGAAATATATATTCACTACAAGCTCAAGCAAGTCATACATTCTACACATGAAAGAAAATTAATTATACTCAGAATGAAGCAATTCAGAGGGTTAATTTGCCATTGTGAGTCTTATGATTCAGAAAAGCCAGTAGACTACAACAGTTTTAACAGGAGATTTAATTTTTCCTAACATTTATCTAGGCTTTGTTTGCATTATACACTAAATAAAATAAATGTTGGAGGAATTAGCTTCCAGCAGCTAATCTGAGTTCTGAAGTGTGTTATATATTGTATTCTTAATCCAGTAATGATGAAATTATTCCCTTAGTTTCTTGGTACTTTTACTCTAAAACCAAGATACTTATTTGCCTTGCAATGTAAGGAGGCATAAATAAGGGTTAGTGATATCCATCTGTAGATCTTTCTATTGCTGTATCTGCAGTAGAAGTATTAAACACTTTTGAGTGCCACAGCCAGAACACATGTACAGTTTCACCACCTTTCATTTATTTTCTGTCTTAAAGATGTATAGTATTATTTAAACTCAACACAGGAAATCTCTGGCTTTGCAAGACCAGCAGTTAAACCTAGGAGAATTACATCTATATTAAAAATTAGTGGAGAACTAAACAGTAGTATAAAACGAACTGTTACGAGATTAAAATGCAGGACTGGGCAATTCAAAGTATACACTGGCTTGTCTGGAACCCAGTTCTGTTGGCTTTAAATCTTGCAACACTTTTCTTTCTTTAACAGACCTAGAAGAAATAAATATGTATGTTGCTCCTACTGAATAGAAAATTATGTGCCATCACAGCACTTTCCAGAATGTCGCTGTCACTTGCTGTGTGCATTAGCTCCCGGATGGATCTGAGGGATCTGGGCCGGCAATGTGCATTTGCAGCCCAGAAGGCCAACTGTATCCTGGGCTGCATCAAAAGCAGTGTGGCCAGCAGGTCGAGGGAGGTGATTCTCCCCCTCTACTCCGCTCTTGTGAGACCCCACCTGGAGTGCTGTGTCCAGTTCTGGAGCCCCCAACACAAAAAAGACATGGACCTGTTAGAACGAGTCCAGAGGACGACCACGAGGATTATCCTACAAGCACCTCTCCTACAAAGACAGGCTGAGAGAGTTGGGGCTATTCAGCCTGGAGAAAAGAGAAGGCTTTGGGAAGATCTTATAGCAGCCTTCCAGTACCTGAAGGGGCCTACAAGAAAGGCTGTGGAGGGACTTTTTACAAGGGTGGGTAGTGATAGAACAAGGGGAAGTGGCTTTAAACTGGAAGAGGGTAGATTTAGATTAGACATTAGGAAGAAGTTCTTCACTGTGAGGGTGGTCAGACACTGGAACAGGTTGCCCAAGGAAGTTGTGGATGTCTCCTCCCTGGAAGTGTTCAAGGCCAGGTTGTCTGAGGCTTTGAACAACCTGATCTAGTGGAAGGCGTCCGTGCTGATGGCATGGGGGTTGGAACTACATGATCTTTAAGGTCCCTTCCAACCCAAACCATTCTATTGTCTCCCTCAGACCAAGACTTCTTAATTCCCTTAATTCTCTGACTCCTGCACAGGGATGCTGTGCCTCTTCTCTAGTACTCCAGCACTGCAAATATATTCACTTCTTTATCTAAAAGAAGGTATTCTTGTATATATATGTGGCAATCTGAAATAGGAAATGAAGGCGGCTATGAAAAGCCTTTGTAGTTTCCATCCTCCATTCAAACCATCTCATTTAAAACAATTATTCAATTGCATACAATGGAATTTTCAAGTTAACGTTATGTATTAATATAAAGTGCTGAATCCTACAATTCTTTTCCAACTTCTACCTCATTTTCATTCATCTTTAGTGTTCACTAGTCTAAATCAATGTTATTTGGACTGAGAAAGCACATTAAGTGGTATCCTCACAAAATAAGAGAAAATGCTGTACCAATTCAGTTCTCCTTTACACCACTGAAAATATGGTAATCAGAGTAAATGCTGTGTTGAACTTAGAAAAATTGTCCAATTTAATAACAGAACCAATATAATTCAAAGATTTTTTTTGCTTTTATGTAGTCTATCCTTTGTCAGCTGTTTACATATTATACATTACTGTGTGAGTTATGTCTGATGCAAGAAATAATCCACACAGATCACATTATCAATGAAAATCAGTAGAATTTGCTTACACTTATTTTTTATGTGGGGTCAGGTTCTCAACAGTGTAATAAAAAGCATGTTCATAAGCGATCTTGTGATTATCATCAGTTTCAAAATCCACCTTAGATAAATATCCATGCTAATAACACCTCGGTGCATAAGCAGTCATTAAAAACATGCAGCCACATTAAAACTCTCTCTGAAATTTGGACAAATGTTTCAATAAAAATGTTTTCTGACATTCCCTAATCTCTAGACATTCACAGACTTAGAAGTGGTAAAAACACTAGATGCTAGGCATTGTGCTATATTAATCTGTTTCTGTATTGAGCTAATTGGAGCTTCTAGTAAGGGAGGTTTGTTCATTTTTGAAAGCCAAGGTATATTTCATGTTATTTCACAGAATCCATCCTTCTAAAGGGTTACCATGCAGTCTGATCTGAAATGGCTAACATTACATAAACTCAAAGAGCACGAGTCCCATCTTCTTTCTTTTGTATTTTTTTCAGGTGGATTTAAAAAAAAAAATCTTCAAATAGTTAAGTCAATGCTATCTTTGTATCTTTGCCAAAAGTCCCTAAACTGTCCTTTTCCCTGTATAGATATGAAAAGATGTGGTCTTGCTGCTGGTGGTATTTGCTCTGTGGGAAAGAAGCTGAAATAATGTTCTAAATGCAAATAGAGTACAGATGACTTGGGCCTTTTGAAAATAACTCTCTTCTGTATTGATTCACTTCAGGAATAAAAGCCTATAGGACTGATTGAAAGTCAACCACAAGCACAGATGAATGACTGCAGATTTTTTACACAAGTGGCTTGAAGGCTCTAATAAATGTCATCTGTGGATAGCAGGTAGGGAGAATTGCCCAGCAGCTATGTATCCCCCCCACCCCCAAACTATTTTTATTCCAGCTCCTAAAGACATTCAATTTAGTTTAAAAACACCCTCTTGCTTTCGTAGGTGAGGATTTTGAAAGTGAGGATGAAATAATTGTTTAATAGAGTGATCATCCACGTGAGATCAAAAGAGAATGGTAACAAGCATTTTAAGAAAATTTTTACCAGTGTTAGGGGGTAGGTATTTGCACTGCTTAAATGCAGGCAGTGAATTACATCGTTTCCTTGAACATACCTCTAATGGAGAAAAGGGTTTTTTTTCAAAAAGACTTAATGTGAACCTAATTGTCTGATTCACCACTTTAGAGAGAGGACATTGTCTTCAGAGCTTTTTATAGAAATACTAATTAATCTTAGTTAATATTTAGTATGAAATCATATCTTTAACTTTCCTTAGGTAACCACTTGCTAGCCTGTTTGCTTTCACAGTGTAGACGCAATTAAAATCTGTCTGTGCCATTTCACAGTGTGAGCATGTACACCCATGGGACCCTCACATTTCTGCCCAACTGAGTGTCATGTTGAAAGACTGCCAAATACTAGTGGCCACACACAGATATAATAACTATCAGTTTTAAAAAAGGATCTAATCCAGCTAAAATACTTTTCAGCAATCCAAATAGTCTGCTCCAGGGTAAGTAAGGACCAGAATCCTGCATGAGACATACTTAAGAAAGAGATGACTGCAGGAGTCATGTAGTTTTTGTGTGACTGAATTTCTAAAGATAAGATTTCCTACTTCTCTGAGTCAAGTTTGATCGAGAAGATTTTAAAATTTTTCGTGCCAAATTCAATTTGAGATCTTACATAAAGGGCTGAGAACATTGTCCGTTCATCCCTGATATGGATAACTGGTGGAAAGTATCCTACTTGTTCATACTGATGTCTTGTGGGGGAAACTGAAAGTCAGGCATCACTTCAGCTGAATTTAGACAAATACTTGTTCGATATAAGTGTTGTGTGCCCAGCACTGTATCGTCTGGATACCCTAAAACCAGCATATATTAAATTAACTAGATTTCTTTCAGATTTTGGCATAGTAGATGTTAGTGTTACAGGCACATCAGCCAGTATGAGAACCCCATACAAATTTATAGTATGAGCGGAACTGAAAAAGAGTTTTTCAGATAGAACTTTTTTCTCCACTTTGTTTCTAGTTTCTGTTGGCAACAGGGTGATAGAACAGAATAGTACTGCCTGATAATGTCTATATAGTTTTTAACCTACCAAAACCAATCCAGTAGCTCAGCTCAGTTCCTAAACTGACATCATAAAACCACGTCAAGTTCAACATCACTCAGCAGTCTAGGTACAAGTAAGAAAGGAGTGAGCACAGAGGTTTAACCACCTTTCTGCAAAGACACCACTACTAGCACACTTTACACTGTCAAGTGATGGTTTTAGTCATTTAAATGTATGTTTACATTATTATTAATCAGATATATTCATTATGCAAGCATGGAAATTAGAGCTTTTCCTCTAAGAGTCAGTTGAGCATCTTCAGAGCAAACTACACACAAGAAACAGTTACAAAACACAACATTCAGGCTGATTTAATAACAGGGTTTCAATGGAGCAAAGCCTCGTTCTTGAATGGGCAGAAAAATCTGGCAATTTTTCCAGGATCATTAACGGGGCTTGAGGGCTTGTACGAAGTACTACTGAACAGGAGGAAAAGATGATGGAGATTGAAAGCTGGCGGTTAAAGAGTGCAGTCTCTTTTGGATTCCTAGCAAGGCAGGCTCTTCTGATTGTGTATCTCCTTACTCTGATGGAATTGCTGCAGACTGCTGAAGATCAAGGAGGAAAAAAAAAACAACCACCAGTGGAAAAATTCAGAACACAATTATGCATTCTGTTTGCAGTTCTGCTTTCCCTGGGGAGAATATGGCAACCGTCGAATTTCCCCATGCTAATGACCATATTCAGAGCTGGTCTAGGAAGGAAAGACAAACAAGGTGCCTGAGCAGTGTAACACTTTTGGGGTACAGAAAGAAGTGATACTAATTTGCCATAATATGAAACCTATTGTTTCATCAGCAAAAGACAATAGAGCGAATTAAAACTTAACTGCTATTGGTAGTGAAAGTATGACAGCAGTGTAGATCCAAAGCCAGTAAAGCCTGCTGTTAACATTCGGGACAGGCTTGAAAATCACAAGGAAAATTGATGAATTTCTGTGGGAAGAGGAGTAAGACTGCAGGCAATGGAAATTCAGAATTCAAAATGGATTAAAAGGGATCTCTAAAGTTAAGAGGAGAGTGACCTGAGAGCTTAGCTGCAGATTAAACCTCAGAAGTTATTTGGAGGATGTGGGCAATCCAATGCTTCCTGAAGTGAAGCAACCCCTCACAGACTGCTTTAAATTAATGTTACAGAGCACAGTCAAAAGCTGCCAATTCAGGAAACTAAAGCAAAGATGATAGATTTCTTGAAGTATTCATTTTGTCTTTAAGGAAAAGTTATATTGTTCCAGGGAGGCACTATTTGCAGTGAAATACTGCATTGAATTGTTTGAGTCAGCCTATACGGTGCTTCTAGCAACTGGTAGCATTATGGTTTTTTGTGGTCTGTAGCTGTGAGCAGCCACTAGTACATTCAAAATCTTCAGCCACAAAAGCAAGCAGTGCTTGCACCTTTCTGAAAGGGCACATCTCCCATTCTTAAATGGGAAAAATATCTTTGGACAAAACCGTGAACAGTCTCACAATGGCATTGTATGTTTCACCCCACGACAGACATTAAGCTCGGAGCAGCAGTGTTTCCTCTTGCAGCTAGCTGACAGGTGGCCACCAGCTAAGAAGAGAGGATGTCTTTGGAAAAGGGTGGTTGCTGCAGAACTGAGAAGTGACCTGATGGCATTTATCATCAATAAGGAACTGGTAGGGTGCTGCCAGATCATGACTCTAAAAAGGAGTAAAAAGGAGGATTGCATGAGTGGGGTGTAAATGTCCCATTTTCTGCCTGTTAAGCAAAATAGAAGAGCTTTCTTTTTTGCTGTGAAACTCAGCTGGTATCTTGAGGCGTTTAGGAGATATTCTATCCACTAGGAGTTGCCTTAGAGGAACAAGTAGCAGCTGAAGAGAAGAAGCAATGGCAGTTGCTGATCATTGTGCTGCTTCTACAGTAACTGCAGAACAAGACACATTCTATGGTGTGACAACATTAGTAGGGGGTGATATAAGAGCAGGATCCCTGACAGAACTTACAGAAGGTTTGATGGTGTTTTGGCTAACCACTGTATCTTTGTAGAGCACTGGACTGGTGTTATAGAGGGAGCACTGACTATTCTTGCACACAAGACTTTTTAGCATGTATGCTCCTGTTAGTTTTTGAGAGAGGGAGGTTTGTGGGGGTTATGAAAGAAATAGTCAAGGAGAGTAATGAAAGCTCTAAATTACAAAGCCATTACCCACCTAATGTAACCATTTGGCCTGACTAGTAACGACTGGGATAAAATGATGGCAGGCAGAGGCCATCCAGAAACTGTTGTTTGCAGACTGATGGAACAGTTTAAGTAGCAAAATTACAACACCAAAAGGTAGTGCCTGTGAAAGAGAGGGCAGTACTCCTCTTTTCCTCCTCTTCTAACTGATCACCTACATGTTTAGTAATTGCTTTTTTAAAGTACCATCGTTATCATCAGAACCATGAGCAGAGGCCACTGGTGAAGATAAAATATTGAAGATTCCCCTCCCTATCCATTTCTCATGAACAGTAATTTTGCTTAAAATTCAATACACACATACGAAAGCTTTATTAAAGTGTTTCTGTCTGAGCAGTGCATCAAAAAGCTGCAAAATGTAGGGCTGACAAAAGCAGAAGTTCTGTGTATGAGCCAGTGACAGTAATTGCCAGGTTTAACAAGGATGAAGGGTTATATATTATATTCCACACCTCTATTTTCTGAAGAAAATAATAATCTATGTAGGTTTTGTTCTATAATTCTGAAGAAATTGGCTTGTTTTTATAACTCAGTGATCATGACATTTATTTATTTTTACCATAAGTTCTTAAAGAGAGTTCTCAGAACCATTTTTATCCCAGACAAGTTATAGCAATATAAATTAAATGCCTCTGATGTATGGTGTTCTGCGATTACAACAAGGATGAGTTGTTCTTGTATAATTCCGTTCTCACATTACAGATTTTGTCACAAGTATGATGTACCCTTATTTGGATACATGGTTTAGTTTAGGAAAGACAACAGTAAACATCAGAGCTTTCTCTTTTATATTCTTGTGTTTGTTTTCTCTCTGAATTACCATCTTCCTGAGGTTTACCCGTAGGAACGTAGACTAAATGCAGTAATATTCTGAAAAAATGTGTTAGGTGGGAGAGGCTTGCTTATGATGTATCAAATATTACAATAATGAAGCTGCCTTCCTAAACCAAGACTGTGCCACTGTATTGCAATGCAAAAAACCCTCCTGTTCATTAGACTGATATGACAAGTGTAAAACTGCTTCAGAGCAAGGAACTTGTGATGTTTAAGCTGTAGTTTTTCATTTTTATTTTCAAGGTAGAAATAGGTTTTCCTACCCTTACTGATATTGAATAGCACCAAACACCGTGACTAGGTCCGCTGGTCTCATTTGTTATTTCCACTTGAGTGTTGCTGTGCTTGTTGTCTGTTACAGAGACGCGTACAAGCTGGTGCAGTAGAGCAGCTGACACAGTGTAGGCTTTGACCCCTGCTTGTTTCCCCAGTAACTTGTAGCAGCAGGCAGAGAGAGGGGCTGCTGTTTTTCAAAGTTTCAAATTTTGAATGTCAGCCTTGTGGTGGTAAATTGATGACACAGGCACAGAAGTTTTGTAACCAGAAAAGACTTGTTATTTTAAATATTTCTTCTGTTTCTTTTTTTCCATTCTTAGGAACAGTTTGGCATCTGAGAAGCAGACTTTTGTGAGCAGTTCAACTGCAGCACCTGGTAAGTGAGGCATTTGCAACACAAGGTGGGCTGGCCATTTTCTTAGTCAGCTGTTTCATCTGTTAGTCTTCTGCCTGACTTTTTATGTTTACTGTGTCTGCTATTCCTTGGTCTTTACCAGCTACATTTGCAGGTTTTAGCAATGAAAATACTAACCTTAATGAAATTCTCCTTTTTTAAGCCAGATCCAAATTTGTTGATATGGATTTTCTCCATATGCATATATTAGAAGTCAGAGAAATCCATTCTTAAAGTATCAGTCTCATTGACAAGTATCAGGCACATGCGTTTCTTTTAAGTGCGTTGACTTTAGTATAAGGCCACACAGCTCTGTGCTGAATGAGTTTGAAAAATCCCAGTAATAACAATTTCCACTTCTCTTAAGAAATTGAAACATCAGTTCACAAACACTTCCTCATACACATTTTGAACATTCGCTGTCAGTGCACAGATTTGTAAGTCAAAAACTGGTTAAAGGCCAACGTTTTATACTGTCTGAGAATTTGACTATTCTAGTGTTAATTACAATCTTGGCATCCTTGGACACCCAAAAAAAGGAATGTGTGGTTGACTGGTAAATAAAGAAATGCTGAGCGTACAAAACCACACAATTCACAGATATTTAGATCGTTACTTTGATTAAAATAGATCAACCGTAAAGTAAACAGTACTAAGCTAGCTGGAGAAAAAATAAGCATTTATTAACATTACAGTAGTTATGTGACCGTAAGAATCACTGGAAGAATTCACTTCTGAAATTGAAAAAGAACTTTACTGGAAAAAAGATATCTCATCCTATGAGTTTAACTCCAGTAGCTTAAATGCTTTGTACTTAATCCAAATCCAGTTTGAACAAGTAGAATCAGCTGTTCCCTGAAAGGAGCTGAGACCAGGCTCTAAATTAACTGCAGTAAAATAATGATAACACAAACTTAGCTCATTTTTTAGGATATGTATTGCAAATGGTATTTGGTGTTTTCTCTCTTAGATGTGTGTTTTTCAAGTATATGAACCTATTAAAAATATGCAGAGAATTTAGCATATTTTTGTACTTTAAACCTATAAAATAATGCCAAATTGTATTAATTTCTTTATTCCCTTTACACAACATCTTTTTCAAGCATCAAAATAAAAATATATGGACATTATATTGTAGGATTAATTTAACAGTGTATAACCAGTTTTGTATTTTTAAGTCAGTAGATTTTTCTCTTTATTTCATTGAGTTATACCAGCATTAAATTGTTATAATGTAGCAGTGGATGTAGCTCAGAGATTAAACACAGTTTATTGTGATTTTATGCTAGATAAAAATAAGGGAGTTGAAACATTTGTATTCAGAAGAAAACAACTCAACTCTGATAAAGTGAAACTCAGCAACTTTACTTTTGTAGGAAAGCTTTTGTTCCTTTCAAAAATGTCAAAAAGTAAATTACACTTAATTAATCCAACTCTGAGTGATTCCCAATTAGTTTCCTACAGTTCTTCTATGACAGCTCTTTCCATTATTACAGCGTGAAAACAATAAGCAAAAGAGAATGACAATACATAACAACCAGGAGAAATTCAAATGATATAACTTTGTAAAACACTGTCTCTCTTACTCAAGCTCTGAATGCTTACTTATTTGAAAGTCCAAAATTGTGTTTGTGTACACAAACCAAGTACCATCTATTCAGAATGCCTCTGGTGGCTTCCTCTAGTGATGGCACTGTCACAGGTAGAGACATCATAGAGCTCTCCCTTGTGCTTGTGACATACTGTAGGATGGGAAAGATAAAATAATTTTAATTTTAACTAAAATCTTAATTTAAATGTGTTCTAATTTCCCTAAGCAAAAATATCTCCAGCATGGAATTCTGTTCTTGTTCTTGTTCATCCTGCTCTTACTGACTTACACAGTGCTGTTAAAGCAAGTGAAATTACAGAAATTGACCCTCAACATTTTCCTTTCTGTCCTGTAGGGAATTGAGACTTAATCTGAGTTAACAAAACCAGCCAGGAAGTAAAAATATAACTCATAAAAGTCAGTACTTCCACAAATGATACCTAAGCTGAAAAAAAACAGAGATTTGTAATATGGGGCCCATTCTTTCTACTGCATAAATAGAATCTTTACTTATTCTTTGCAGAATGTCAGCTTTGTCACTGTAGGAGAAACATTTCCAGAAAGGAGCTCTATAATTTCTTTCTCTATGTCAAATATTACTGGTGTCTCCCACGCATGAAGGTCACTGATGCACTCATTTTCAATTGCATCTCACAAACTTTGAGATGTCTCTGCAGATATTTTCACAAGTTCTTCCACAAATGATGAGCAGAAATCAGTTTATTTGTTTTAAATAGTATAGCATGCTATTATAATTTAATGCATTTACTTTTTATTTTTCTAAAAGCAAAGTAATCCTCAGCGATTCTGACTTGCTTCTCTCTACTTTTAGTCTTTTAAAAAAAGAAACTAAAAATAATTCTGACTTGAATATAGCCTATCTGCAGAATATTTCTGATTCTCAATGCTTAATCATTGCCTTCTTAACCTTTAGCTGATTTTAACAGAATCATCCTTTGCACTATTGTTGTAGTTCCTGTGTTGGAACAGTTGATTACTATATGGACTGCGTATGTGCTTGCAACCAGAGTCTCATCTAAAAGTAGCATCTGGAAATTCAGCTTTCTTTCTTGTTTTGTTCCTTTACAGGAAATCTTTTATATCATACCCATATGTGCAGGCAACTTTCAAATCTCTGTATCCTTGACAGCTGCTAAGTCTAGGGAGGAGGCTGCTGAAAACACGTGCGTCGTAATACATGCACAAATTCCTTAGTAACCACAACTTCTTGCTGAACAGTGTCTCCTCATGGAGCAGAGTAGAAAAACATGGAAAATTAATTGGAAGAAAATGGACAAGAGAAGGCATATGGGAGAGCCTCATGGTTACTAGAGAAAATATTTCACAAATGATAAAGAGCTGGTAAAATTTCTGGGAAGTTTCTCAGGATTGATAATAACACAGTAACAGTCATCCACTGCTCTTCTCTGTCTTTGCTGTCATCTCTCTACTGAAGTATAAATATTAAAACCATAGTAATCTAAGTGATCTAAAACTTTCAGCACTGGAATTTTCTGAAATTATCAACTTGCCTTAGGATGGGACAACTTAGGTACTTCTCAAAGATCAAAAATGCTGTAGAGTCACACTATCAACAGGCAGGCATAGAGGGAACAGCAGCAGCACATCCCTCGTGAAAGCTGAGGAGCACCTTGCAAATTATGTGTCAGGACCCCCTTTCAGATGGGAAATAGAGTACTTACAGTGAGAGGCAGAAATATGAGTGAGTCGAGCCTAGAAAAATAATGTGAAATGTTCAGTTAAAAAAGAGTTCTTTATAAAATATTGGCCTTTGACCATTGTAAGATCCACTTACAATAAAAATACCATTCAGTCTCCAATCTAAAAAAGATACAAAGTCATGATTGCTTTACTATAAAACTCGTTTGTACTCCAGTGCAGTGATTGTTGCAGGGCTGAGGTAGTTTGGTACATTAGTTTTTCCTGTTTGCAAATGTTGAGGGGCATATCTGACAAACATAGGTTCATACTGGTGATAAGAATTACAGTCTCAAGGGAGAACTTCTGTCAAGAGCCAGGATATCTTCAAAAGATGGGTGAACCACTCTTGACACTTTTGCACTGGAGATGTTAGGAGCAAAGTGTGATTGGACAGTAGCGAGATCAATCCTTTCAATGGTTGCAAGCTGGGAGGAAAGATGCTCAATGCTGCTGCTGCTGCTGCTGCTGCACTCAGGTGAGTGACTTGGAACCTCCTCAGTCAGGAGAGAGAACAGCATGACTTGAAGTTTCACCTCATGGCTCCAAGTCTGACAATGAGGTATTCTTTCATCCAACAGACAACAGCTTGAAGATTAATTCAAGAAGTAGTGAGGGTTCATATTTAATTTTTAACAAATAATGAGGACAACTAGCTTCCAATACCTGTTTACTGGACATAAATGTTTCATCTGTGAGAGACTGAAGAAGACTGGACTTGACTTTCAGACCCAGATCCTCCTAGTAGCATTCTCTATGGAAATCTTTATCCTAAGGCAGCCTTGTAGTATTTATGTTTGACATCTTAAGCATACAAGTATTCTCGGTTTCATACTTTGTAATACAGCTTGCCAAGGATGTTTAAACCACATAACATCTCACTATTCAGAACATTTGGTTACCCTAAGCAGTCATAGACCTTCACAACTGGTAGAAAATCTCTGCTTTCCCCATGGAACTGAAGGTGTTGCAGTGCAGCCATTTGGGCCACATCAGGTCCAGAAGGGTGGTACTTATCTGCAGCCATCTTAAATCGGATTGCAAGTTGTTATTGTCGTGAGGCTTCTTTACCCTGATACTCCTTGTCCCTGCTCCCTCCACCTGGCCCAAGAAGTAGGGAAATGCCTTCCATAAAGTATCCTTATTATGGGAAGCTTTAAAAAGGTCTTTTAGATTGATGGGCTCAGCCCTATTAGTAAAAATTACATTTTTTAGAAAACATAATCCTGAGCACTCTTAGGGTTTTTTAGCACTGTGGTGGTTTGGGTGGATTCACCCT
>NW_010289237.1:16326-38360 GCF_000700745.2 Antrostomus carolinensis
ATGATAACAACAGTAATAACAGACTATACAAATGAGTGATACACAGTGCTCACCGCCCACTGACCAATTCCCAGCCTGTGCCAGCTAACGATCCCGCAGCCGAGACGGTCCCGAACCGAAACCCCCGAACAGTGAGCCTGAGTGATCCCCGAGAGAAGTGCCCTGTCTTCCGGTCAGCCCTGGTTAATATACTGGCATGACGTGATATGATATGGAATATTTCATTGGCACAACCAGATGCCAGTTTTGGGTTTTGCTCCTCACTGTGCTTCCCCCCTCCCAGTCCTAATGCAACTGTGAAGCAAACACTGTGGCCTTGAGCTACAGCAGTAACTAAAAACATTGGTATTTTATCAACGTTCTTCTCATAAGTCTGAACTGAAACACTGAAAGTAAAATACTGCTATTCTAATTACTAAAAAGAAAATTAACTCTATCCTAGCAAAACCAGGACAAGCACACACAGTGTAAAGCAAGAATTTAGCCGTACATTCTGCAAAGAAAATGTTGGACCTTTATGCAGCAGTGTCTGCCGGAGAGCAGAACAATTTGGGCAAGCATGATTTTGTGGCCTTCCCATCTGCCACTGTTAAGGATGTACTGAGAAATGATTTTTCAGCAAACGAGCTGACAACTTCAGGAACGATTTCATTCTCTGAAATCTGTAACCACTAAGCAGATCAAATATAATTCCTCAGAACAAGCAGAGAAGGATTTAGGAAGCAGAAAATACTATTAAATTCCTGATGCCACTAGAATTTCTAGAAGCCATCACAGAAAGAGCAGTGAGCAGGAAAGGAACAGTATAAACACTGTCAGGCTGAAGAGCTCCTGTAGCTCTTTCTGGGTGGTCCAAAGCCAGCAGCCACGTGTGGTTTTCAGGCCTGAGCATATAACATTTAGCTGAGTTTGCATTTTTGCATTTTGAATCCCTTTCATTGCAATGATAGGCTTGAAAATGTAAAGCAGTCCTGAACACTCAAGGTTTAGCATGGATTTGTGGTATTTATAAAAGTTACTCTGAATCCCTGCTACCCACCAAAAGTCAGGATTCTGGGGATATGAAGTCCTAGACAGCACCTTCATTGTGTGTTTAGTAGGGATGGTTTCTTCATTCAGCTAAAGATCCTGTCGAGTTCTCCGTCTGCCTTAGAAAGGAGGCAGACCCAGTGCAGCCACATATTTCCATTGCAGTTCTGCAGGGCCAAATGGCCAAAAGTAGTCACTGTTTTGGCTTCCCAACTTTAAATAAAAACACTCAAAACACTTTTCATCTATTCCAAACTAAGAATCTGGCAGAAGCAGAGTCAAACCTGCAGGATGCTGAAAGCTTTGACCTTAATGTAGAAAAGCACTTTGGCTTGTAGCTAGCGTGAGGCACACGGCAGTGTCTGGTAACTGCTCACCTAAATTGGAGGATATGCTTTTATGGAGAACAGGAAGAGAGTTCCGCGGTGTTATTTCTGAATGTATTAATTATGGTTTTGTCCTCTTTGCAAGGATGCATTAGGCAAAACTGTTTGAGAAATGCTGCTTTGCTTTAAGGAAAATAAAAATGCCAAAAATTACAATGGGGAGAAGTTTGCCAAGTTAACTAAGGTCTTGGTATTTGGAAGAACTAGTGTTCAGCATCTGAAATGGTTGTCTCTCCTATTATCCTGTAACAGTATTCATAATGAAGAGCTTTGATTCTAGAATACACATTTCCTTTGAAGATCTCAAGAGTATCTCTCAAAAAAGTAAGCAGAGCTTTAAAACTTCAGTGTCTGCATTAGGTAATAAAAGGGCGTTAGAGTTTTTAAGTAGAGGAAGTGTGTAACAATTTTGTAGTCCACTGCACAAACATTGCCTGTGAACAGTTTCAGCCAGGGCTGCAGTTAATTTTTATGTAACTGCAGGTGGTGAGGCAAAAGATAAGGATTCATCAGTGGATTAGAAGCCATGATTTCCATGATTTCTGGGACTTGGTGAAATTAGTTTTATCTTTTTCATTACAAGTTGCAGATGTCCATGAGATATATTTTATGGAACATCGTTTCTGGAAAAAAATAAAATTCAGGGAAAATTTGCAAAAATTGTTAATTTTTTCTCAAAGAAAATCTAGAAAAATATACTGATTTTAGGAGGTTCTCCTGAAAGGAAACAATTTTCTTCTAGGATCTAATCAAATGCATTTATTCAGCCAGTCCACTTGAACTTTGACAAAGCTTAATGGACAATGTTTCATGTTCCCATTTTCCCGTATGATATAAGCTTCTTTGCCAAACTGTCCCACCCATGAAGGAAAATTTCAATGCACAACCATGTGTTTATTAACTGTGTTGCTGTTGCACTTTTTTCTCATGAATATTAAACTTTGCCCTGAGACTGAAAGACAAACATACCGAAAATTTGGAATTCCTAGTCAGATAAAATATTTTTTTATTTTCAGTTAGATCTAATCTGCATTGTCTTTATACAGGACTGCTCCAGCTGTACTCCTTGTCAAAATCAAAGTATTTAAGATAGAGATGATGATGATGATGATGGAACAATAGCTTTCTTTAGTGTTTAAAATTCTATGTTACAGTAGCATCTAGAGATGCCAATCTGCAGTGTTGTGCTGGGGCTTATAGAAGAATCAGTTCAAACTAATCTTTATCCCATGTGACTTCCAAGTAAAAAAGAAGCCTTGATTCGAGGCCTGTCTCCCAGTGGTGAGGTTTCCAGCATGGGGACCACAAATTCCTGGGCTCTTATGAGTTCTAATGAAAAGTAACGGAGTGTAGTTAAGGTAACCATTGGCAGCAGGCTATATGGAGAGCTGTGTTTTCACGTTCTTACCATAAAGAAGTCTCTTGCTCTTGTCTCTTGCTACAATAAAAATGTAGGCTATTTTTTATCATTCAGATACAATCCTTCTCTAAAGCCATTTTTCATTTTCTCCATTTCTTTCCTGCTCTTTAATTTTAGAATGTCTCATTATCTTCAGCCTAAGTAAGTTGTAGCCAAACTTCTTGTTTTGAGAAAGCCTATGGGAGGTAAATACAAAAGCGAGGAACTTGAGATAAAAGGTAAGACTTCTGTGTATTTACTACACATGCTCAAAGATTGTATCTTTTTCTGTACTTTTTTTTTTCATAGTATCACAGGCAGGAGTTAAGAAACAAAACCCTACACAAAAAGCATTATGTAATTAAGGAACTAAATCTCCATGGAAATCTGACACTTGAGTGTAATTAAAGAAGGCTTTTGGAGTGGATTTCCACACAACTAGAACCATCAAATCACTGAAGTTTGTCAGTAAGCCAGAAAGATGCAGCAGGAGAATGATAACTACTGGAGGTGAGTAAGATTTGTGGAAGGGGAACAACTGTAAACAATACTTTCAGTTTTTTAGTTTGATATATGTTAAACACACACACACATAAAGAAATGTGCATCCCAGAAACATCTGTTTTTCTTAGATTGTTTTTAACTTTTTACTTTTCATGTTGTTTTATGAGAGGCTACATTAATTTGAATGTGATGTTGGTCTTGGATGTTTTGAGTGTGGTGTCCAGCAGCATGTGCTGAGTGACAGAGCTTTCAGTGTACTCTGTGAAAGATATTACAAAGCTACAATTCCCTCTTTCTTTGTGGAATTTATAATCCTTAGCACTATTTGATTTTAGTGTACCAGTTTATAAGGTTATTTAGAACCTGACAGCAAAACCTTGCTGTGAGCTGAAGACAGTTTTCACAGGCCCTAACAGGCAAAGTGGAGGTAGGACTTGTGAAGTGAATGGTCCCATGTCAAGTCATCGAATAGTTTAATTTCATTATTTTCTGGTTCTGATGCCTAGGAACTTTGAGCATGAGAGGATTTGACAACAGTTCTATCATGGCCTAGGCCAAAGCAGGAGGCTGTAGCTTTTTCTAATGGGAACTATTAAAAAGAACTGCATGGATTTTGGCCGAAGTAGAGTTGTAGTATTGAAAAGAGATAATGTCTGGAATTAATTCCTTACCCTAGAATGGGACTCTATCGTACTCTATAAAGGCACAGCTTGGTAGCAGCAGCATAGCTGAGCTGTTTTTCAATGCACTAGTGCCTACTTACAGACACCTATACAAAAGCACACCAGGTACAACTACAGAGTTAGGCAATGAAAGGATAATGCTCAGTTTATAGTCAGTTGTGCAAACTGAATTCTTTCCTACTCATTTTGTCCAGTCCGCTTTGCCATGCCAGTATTGCCAGCAGGCTATGGAGTTTCTGGCTGCATTCATATGAACTGAGATCCATCATCATCTTCTACTGTTATTACAGAAGACTGTCCAAGTTTTCCTCTCCTGATATCCAGCAAAGAGAGAATAACAGCAGTTATTGTCACAGTCTTGGCAGTCTTTAAAGTGATTAAACCTGGAGATAATATATTGGATCAAATGTAAGCAAGATACTTTGCCATAATCTTTCAAAAGAAAAACTCTTAGCAGACCTAAAATACTCTAAAATATCCTTGCAAGTCATAGCATTAAGCATGGAACGAGTATTTTAAATAGTTTTGATCAGGTCTAGAAGTGCCATGTAGAAGATGTAGTACTCAAATACTAGGCCACTGTACTGAGATAAACAGAGTATCCAAGGGGCCTTTTCGTAAGTCTGGGGTCTAAAACGTCCCTCTCCACAAATGAAAGTTTTGGGTAAGAATGAAAATGTTGGATATTTCTGATGTACAAACCAAACACTAGATGATGCAAAGGAGGATGAAGAGGGAAAAGGAAAGATAAAAGATTAGGAACAACGTGATAGCCTATGCTCAGCAGATAATAATATGAGAAAGACTTTTAAAAGAAACGTTTAAAAAATGAATTTATTTTTGTTCTGTCCTTCTTTTAGAAAGCACCTAATTCCTTCAATTATTTGATTTGAATGACAGTCGTAGACAGCTAATGAGCTACAGATGTCCAACTCTAAGCTGCAGTCAGGAAAACTTGGCTTATTTATCAGTCCTTTACAAGGGGAAAAAAAAAACTTAAGAACTTTTTCTCTGTTCTTTTTATTTGTGTTTAGTTCCTCCTAACTTTGCAAAAATCTTTAGCTCCATCTTCAGAACAGTAACATGTGTGCACCTTCAAACCAGAGAGCTAGAAATCTGTTAAGCATGTCACAGTGCACTGGAAAGTAACACAGCACAAATGGTGTGAAATATGGTTGAAAACAAAAGAGAATTTAAACCAAGTATGAGGCAGAAGACTTTGAAGGACAGCACTTCCCACGGATTGATCCTGGGCACAGTTACTTGCACTAACAGTCTGAGGAATTTCTGTATGGCTTAAACTTACGTGTGTGTAAATACTTCCCTGAACGAGGGTATGTTTTACCAATGTGCACATAAAAGATCAATAAAAACTCTTGGCTTGGTTTGAGGGGGAGGAGTACGGAGTGCAGTGAAAAACAGTGATGTATGTAACCCAGTAAATTACTGGGTACTGAGCTGAGTGGTTTAAAGCTGCTGCTGAAAGTTGACACTCTGCTGTTGATAGCAGGGGCTGAATACTTAGGAACCTACTGTGTTTGAAAATAGGAAAGCCATCATTTGGCAGAGTTAATGGGCCTGTTGGCAGCTGCATGACAGCTGGGTTGTAGAGGAGTAAGGCTAAGGAAGTCAGAGGAGTACAGAATAAACTAATTCTCAGCTGAGAGTATGGTTGCTTTAAATGTCAGTACTTTAAAAGCATTTCATCACTTGGCTTTAAGTGCTGGGTTTGCTTTTGGCAATGGCCTCTTTTCCTCCTCGCCCCCCCATCCCACCAGTGCAGCTTCTATCTGAGATCAGGTGGAGCTAAGACCTGTGCTGCTGAGAGCATTGCATCTCCCTGAATTGCCAGTGAACAACATCAAGTTTATTTGGTTTATTACTATTCCAATGATTCAGTTTGCAGTGCTTTCAGAACCTACTTCAAGCAAATATCTCTTCCAGCTGAGTAACCCATTTGGGATCTACTTTTGCTGTAACCATGTGGGTGTTGAAGAACAGACTTAAATCCTTACAGGCTTGGTGTAAACATACACATTCAGTTTAATATGCTTCAAGTCCAACTTTAATAAAACAGACTTCCTCTTCTCAAATTCAGCAAAGTATTGTATACGGTAATTAAAAAGACTCTGACGCTAAGTCCCAAGAACATTAGTGTTTGCATTGTTTTTTTAATAGAGGCTAATTAAACCAAATTTAAGTTTTAATAATAGCTCAGAGAATTTAGTCCTTAAGACAATCCAAATTAAGCTGGACACATTATGTTCAAGTGTCCCAAAGCAACCCTAAATAATTGCCAATTGTCCTCCTTTCTGCAAAATGTAATTCTCTCAGACTTAGGAAAATACACGGTGCCCTGGAGTTTGCTTGTGATCTCTGCATCTCTCCCTCAAAGTCAGGCTGTAAAAAGAATAGCTTTAATGCCTGTGAACTTGCTTTTGCTCCCATTGATTCAGAGCTGTGCAAGTAATGTTTGGACTGGTTCGATCAAACATGAAAAACTGTTAAAACTGTTAAAGCCAATAGCTGCCTATTAAAATCTGCTTCTGACATGCCTGTTGCTACTGATCTCTTTCTTCATGTGTCACAAACAGCATATTCGGCTCAGCTGGTACTTTCTTCTTTACCTGTCAAATGTGAGTCTGTCTAACAGTGTAAGCACGGATAAAGTGGTTGAACCTCACTAACACCAAATAAATAGTTAAAATAGAAAGTGGAGGAGGAATGTGTATGATGTGTCAAAACAGCAGCAGCTTTGGTAGCTCAAGTTCTACTCTCTATTGATAATGGATTGTGCCAAATACTGTAGGAATGACATTAACTCATTCCTAAAAGTGGACAATACCCTGCCCAAGAAAAAAAGGCAGCACGTGCATGTGTGGGAGTTCTCTACTGATTACCAAAAAGACAAATGTTTCCTAAAAAAATGCCAGGTAATCTCCACCCTTAATTCAGGGAACTGAAGGGTCATAACGCAGAGACTTGGAGGTCACTTTTCACAGCCCTGAGGGACAGTTTTAGTGGGAAATACAGCTGCTCTCACAGTCCTACACTGACCTGAAGGAAAAGCATGATCTCTTAGGAAAACACAAATTTGTAAGACACAAGAGCTGGTAATACCAGGAAGTTACAGGATGGTCTTCACACAACTCCCTGCCCTGAGACTGAAGTCAAACCAGCAGAGAGACCATTTCCCAGGATCTGCCCATTCTCATCTCCTGCTAAAATTTTCTACACTGTACTCATTAGAGAGTGTGTGTAATAATACAGGCCCTTCAAAAATGCCCCAAAACCTGAAATAAAGCAATTCTTGCCATGTGTAACATGTAGTAGAGGAAATAAGGATGGTTGAAGCAATGGTCAGCTAGGCAAATTATTTATACTCTGTGCTACCAGGTGTGATAATAATTAAGTGGGCTTATTTTGTAGCTGGGTTTATTTTGTAGTCTCATGTAATGCTTTTTTAATAAGGGTCTTTCAGTCGTTTCTACTTTATTTCTATTTAAATGCTGCAGAAATTCGGTATTCTCTAGTTCTTAATTCTGATTTTAATTAGTCTGAGCTGCCAATCTGATTGCATCAGCATAATGATGTAAAGTGAGGGGATATACCAGCTAGATCTTGAAACTTGATGGCTAATGGGCGTTAATAGATACAGTTATGGATGTATTAATAACACTGTGATCTAGTCCATGTGCAGTGCATTACAACTGCCTACTCATACTCTTCTAAGAGCTGCTGTTACAATCTCATGTCAGAAATATCATGGGGATGACTGAAATGAGGCAGTTATTTTATATAGCTGCATATAATAATTTTAACATTTTGCTGACTAGTAGGTTTTGAGTGGGAGGAACATTCAGTAAATATTCTAGAGACACAAGAAAGTGAAAAATGGGGTTCGAACTGCTAAAGAAAATGTTTGTCTGGGACAAACACTGTTAAGTACAGCACGCAAATTCAGGTCCAACCAGGCTAATTGAACCAATCCTTTCTATCTTTTCTCCTAACTAACAATGGACCAGAAACCTCATGGTATCACCTTTCCATATACTGTGCAATGAGCCAGCCTACAAACTCCCTTCTATAAGGCTGTTTTTATATGGCTTCAAATTCCACCATTGCAGTAGCCTGTCTCCTCTAGCATCTAAGATACATGAGACACAAGGGGAATCAGAAAAAGGGGAAAGTGGTGCCTCACTGTCTCACTGGATTTCGTTGCATGTGAGCTGCTGGAAAGCTGCAGTGTCTCTTTCAATGCAGACTTTTGGCATTTGGGAAGTAGCTCCAGCATCTCTGGTTCCACTGTCACAGACTACACTGAAAATACAGCTTGGCACAACAGCTCGATAAGGCAGTTTTTGGGGAGCGTACACAATGCTTGCTAGCATTAGAAAATATAAAACCAGAAATATACAAATGTTTGCATCCTTCAACCCCTTGATGTTGCAGGAAAAAAGTTAAAGTAAAATCTAATGCTTCAGTGGGATATTTCTGTTTTGTACCACCACAAGTTCATTTTTACTTGCATATCAGAGAGCTTTTGCTCTCTGTCAGTTTGGGTACTTTGAACAGAACAGAAGGTGGAAATCCAGAGCTGTTCTCATCCATGAACAGCGAGAAAAGAGAAATCAAGAGATGTAAACCAACCTGAGCAAAGTCATGCTGGAATGCATTGGAATAAGCAGGAAAAGCGGAATGGAATATTGGTTTACTGGGAGTGGAGTTGCCTTTTTAATAAGGCATAATGCCCTTCATTAAGGATACTTTTAGGAAGTACACCCCAATTCAGTTGTTCAAGGTGACTATGGGAAGGTGCTGCATTTAAATGATGTATCTAGCTCATAAAATGTTGTCCATACTAAGCACAAAAGAGTGGCATTTACTTTCAAAATGTGAGAAGAAACTGTTTTTACATCTGCATTTCTAGAATCCATTTTCCTGAGTGGAGCTGTTAACATTCTGTGGATTAAATTTTTTAAATTATGAATTTATAGGAGCTAGAAAATGTGTAGTTTTACCTTTGCAGCTTTTCTGTGTAATATCATAATCTGTATATATGGAAGAGTTTTGTTGCTTTTTCCCCTTAGTAAGGACATGAAAATAGGAGCTTTTACTAGGATTCTTTGAACCAGCTTGTTCTACTAAGAAGCAGAACTTGAAGCAAGTGCATAATTGCTTCTTACCATGCTGAATTTATCTTCAGAGATTTCACAAAGCTCAGCTTGCTTGTGAATGTGGAATTCCTTTTGTCGTTTCCCCTTGTTCTTGTATTGTACCATGCATCATTCCATTAGTCCACAGCTTAGTGCTCATTGAACTGTCATCATTCTTTCTGTGCTTAATAATGTTTACTAAGGCTTTAACGGCATCACTGCACACAACAATAACTGTAGCTAACAGATGAAAAACACAGCCATTTCAGTGCAAAACAATTAGCTTACATATCCTTGAGACATTGCTTGTGTTATAAAATGTAAGTTAAGAAGGAAGAAACCATGCATGTTAATTGGAAATAAACAAAAAATACATTACTGACATGTATTCTGATGTTGCAAAATGCAGTATTTAAACGCTGCAATTAATAGGTTCATTTCATAGAGAATATTTAAGTGCTTTATAGTCTTGCTTTAGAAGTCTGTATAAGTCATTCTGATCATGTAATTCAGGGTATTCCTGTAGTACTCTGTGCAGAGACTGACAGAAAATTATCTTCCCCTTTTTTCTTCGTTGTCCCCAAGCCTCCTAGAACCATCACTGTTCTCTGCATCCAAGCGGGCAGTCTTCCTCTGAGGCCAGCAGTACGTATTCAGCGCCAGGCACTGGGCATACCTGGCATCCCCAGGAGTTGCCTGGTACCCAGCTTTCTTTGAAGTCTAGTGGAAAACCTTTCCAGGAGAGTCAAAACTCTCTTCTGCAGAAATATGGAACAAATCCAGGAGGCAAAAAGCCGTTTATGTGGCCATAGATTCTTGCCTATGAACCCGGGAGAGGCTGGAAGAGTGACAAACTGCTGCCACCTGCTGTTGGTTTTTCTTCAGCCACCGAAGCTCTGGCAAACCAAATTCAGAGCAGCCAGCAGAAATTGCAAATCGTTTCGGTTTTTAGGGGAAAAGGGAAGAAACAACCTCCTGTATTTATCCCAAGAGTAGGCAGGCACTGCTTAGACCTAGGGCACTAGTGCCAGTCCCGTGGTTGCTAGCATTCCGTGCCTTGGCTTTTCTACCCTGCAATCGCCGCTCTGTCAGTGACTGAAATGTGTGACCTTGAGAAAGCCAATTACGCTTTTAAATGTTATTTTACAAGCAGTAAAAGGGGAATTAAATTTTCAGTGTTTTTCACAGGTTTCTAAAGGTGCTGAACATACTGATGTGGCTGTTTAGGAGTGTACTTTTTACTGTTATCTTTACATCTTAATTATTCCAGAAGGCTGTTTTAATAAAGCTCCCATTGTAATAAAAAGTTTGAGCTTTGCTAAGTAAGCATTAATATTCACTGTAAGGCAGTAAGTCTCCTCCAGTCATACATAGAGTAGAGTGAAAAGAGAACAGCCTAAATCAACAGGGGCAAGTTAGAGTAATACAATGTTTTTGTAAAGGTCTACATCCATACACTTTGTATGTGGCTTTATACAGTCATCAGTGGGGTCATAAAAAAAATTATAGGGTGCTTCTGGAGACCTGCTTTTTAAAGATGTCAGCAATCATTGAATTTCAAATCAAAGTCAGAGCTCAAGTTGACATGTTCCACATTTACTAATAGATGCCAATTCATGAAACCCCATAGTCTACTAGACACAATATGGTGAGTATAATATATACTAGCCAAATAGCTAAGAGCTCTGACTATTTTTACTACCTGTAGATATCATATTTTTGAAGGAAATCCTTTCCTGTTGTGGCACTATCCTGATCTTACTGCTAAGCATGGAAGAGGGAACCACAGAAGTGGAACTGCCAGCAGGTGATCTTCTGTGATACATATGAATTTGTCTGTGAGGGGGAATTTGATGGCCCTGGGTGAAGATGAAGTGAGCTGGTTCCCAAGCTGGCTGCTCTCTCAGGGGCAGCAGCAGAACCCTGCAGCTCTCAATCTTTGGGATGGCCTGGAGCCTGACACCCAGACCAGAATAAACATGGAGTGTACTAGTTTTGTCTATACAAAATAACCTGAAAGCAGTATGTTTGTCCACACCTTTTTAATAATTATTTCAAAACCAAATATTTCTAAGGTCAGCACCGCTGGCAAATGCTCAGATGCATGTCTGCTATACGTAAAGAAAGCTGCAGTTATAAAGCATTCTGTGACTGCTTATGTGCGTGTTTGCTGTACTCTTCTAGTGAAATGAGCAAGATTGGACAATGTGGTGTAAACTCAATAGCATTTGAGAAAGCACAGTGGGGAGAGACTACCCACTGGCACTGTACAATATACAGCTACTTCGGGGAGCTGGGTCCAGTCTTTATGTCAAAAGACAGGGCCTGTTCCTTTGTTGCTGCTTTAATTACTTCATTTTCTTAGATACAAAATTGTTTTTAAATGGTGGTATTTCTCCTACCTGTTTTTTATTTGGCCATAATCAAAAGGAATACACAGAGGCTGCTGTCTCTGATAAGAGCATCTGGAAGCCTCTTGCCTTTTTCAGATCAAAATTAACTCCAGGGAATCCCAGGGAGTTTCATGGTGTATCATCAAACACTACCACTGTTCTAGGGTGAGTTGTGCTCTGTCCCTCAGCATGACAAATTCTGCCATAACTGACTTCTTCTCACTTCCTATCTATGGGGAATTAAAAAAATAAAGGTTTATTTTAAGAAAAAAAGATGTACATCTTCATTCTGCTGTGGAAGAAGGGTAATTCATCCCCGGTGTACAAACAAGTGATAGCAGTGCATCTTTACTTTCAGCCAAGAAAGTCTCCATTAGTCAACTCAATAGCACACGTTAGAAGTTTTATCTTTATTCACAGAGCAGCTGGGTGTGAAGAAATTGTTGTTGCTGGTTTTAGTAAGGGATTTTGTTGGCTATCGCTGTTGGCCTGAGTATAAAACAAAAAAATTATCCAAGATCTCATGAATATGGAGATATTTACATTAGGACAAGGTGATTAATTTGTAATGTTGTTGGAATGTACACTGAGGCTTTTTGTTTTCAGCTTGGACCACAAGCACAAAAAGAAGGGAGAGTGACTTCTGTTTGCTGGTTATCTTACTGGTGTAAGACGTTGCTATTCTCTGGTGTCAGACACTTTTCTTACCTTGAATGAGGCACCTGAATCTTCAGTACCTATGTTTCTCTTGTCTGTAAGATAGAGACAAGTTTGTATCACTTGTCTGAGTGCTAAATAAATACTCAAGACTCACAGATTAATCTGTGAAACATCCTAAGGCTGGTTCATATGATACTTTCACCTCAAATGAATATTAATAAATACCAGTAATTCTCAGAATATATAATCCTTCAAGATTTCCATGGAAACTGGTCATCATATGGTCAGATGACCTATGGAGTAGTTCAGCTAAGCCACTGAGACATCTCAGGTTTCTCACTGGTAAGCCTATTATGGTAAAGGTAGAATAGTTCATGCCCTCAACCTGTAGGTTCAAAGAAGAACATACTTGTCTGCTCCCTTTGGAGCTGGAAACATCACTTTCCAGAGAGGAGGGATACACATACAAGCTGTTGGAAGGTTGTATTGGACCTCATTCCTTGTTTTTCCTTTCTGCTTTCAACAGTTCTTACTGATAATATTGCAGATTTTGTCATTTCTGTTCACGTTGCAAAGTTTTATAATGATCCCTATCGCAAGAGGAGCAGCAGAACAGGATACAGTGGCAATTAGGGTAGCCTACAATATGAAAGGTGAAGGTGTCTGGACAACTGCAGATGGGAAAATTAATTGGAGAAAATCAGACATCAGCTCCTTCTGATAGTGTCCTATCACAGTGCCTTATCACAGAACTGCTCACTGAGTTCGGACGGCATCTCTGGAGATTGTTTAGTCCAGCGCCTCTGTTCAGAGTCGGGTCACCTAGAGCAGGTTACTCAGGGCCATGTCCAGTTGGATTCTGAATGTCTTGAAGGACAGCGAAGAAGGTTGTTTCAGTGTTCAGCCACCAACAAAGTGCAGTGTTAGGTTTTTTCCTTAATTTTCATAATTTTCATAATTCATTTTGTGCTTATTTTTCCTCTTGTCCTGTCAGTGGGCACCACTGAGAAGAGTCTGGACCCATCTTGTTTTACCACCTCCCCCCATCTGTTTCCATCTCTCTTAGCCTCTCCTCAGGTGACACATGTTCAATGCCTTCATCATCTTTATGGCCCTTTGCCAACCTGTTCCAATACATCTGTATCTTCCTTGCACTGGGCCTAGGCTCCAGATGTGTCACACCACTGCTGAGTAGGAGAGAATCATGTACCCTGACCTACTGACAACACTTTTCCTAGGATGCCATTGAGCTGCTTTACCACAGGGGTGAATTGCTGGCTCATGTTCAACTTTGCCTCCACCAGGACATCCAGATCCTCTTCTGCCAAGCTGCTTTTCAGTCACTTGGCCCAAGCCTGTACTGTTTCATGAGGCTATTTCTCCCGAGTTACAGGTCTTGGCTTTTTCTTTGGTTGAACTTCATGAGGCTTCTGTCAGTTCATCTCTGCAGACTGATGGTGTATCAGCCACTGCTCCCAGACCTGCCAAAGGTGCAGTCTGCCCCATAACTCAGTTACTTAGCGAGGCCATTGAACAGTACTGGCCCCAGCATCAGCCCCTGGGATACACCATTATGGACAAATCTCCAGCTGGAGGTCATGCCATTGGTCATAATCCTCTGAGCCTGGCAGGTCAGGCAGTTCTCGGTCTGCCTTGTGTTTCACTTACCTAGCCTGTTTGTCTATGAAGCAGTTTTGAGAGACACCACCTTACTAAATTTAAGATACATAACATCCACTTGCTGCTTTATTATTTCAGTGTATGAAGTTTGAAATACAAGAACATATGAGATGCCATAGGGGAAAATGTAATAAAGTATCTTAAATTGAGGTGCATGACCTTTCTTAGATTTCCTCACTCCAAGACAAGACGGTGTTTTGGGATAGTCCAGCTAGGTTTACTGGCATGCAACAAATTTGCCTGATTACGACAGATGAAAAATATTGCTTAGGCAATTGAAAGTGAGGGCTGTCAAGGTCATGGTCCTGATTACTGAATGCTTTTCAATGGCTCTCTCCTGATGTGCTGAGTTGCTATAGTGATTATCCATCTGCTTTTACAGCAACTTCATAAACATCAAGGAAAGCTAATCCATTTGCCTGTAATATTCATTCTGAATATTAAACTGTACATGAAAGAGGGTGATACTTGACACTTACAGTTCATTAAAGGTTTCCCTGGACAGATCTGAAATGATATTACAGGGCATTTTGGGCTCTAGACAAAAGTTTTTTCAAACCTGCTAAGCAAAGTAAGGAAATTACCCATGTAAACAAGAACAGCAACTTGTGCTGATAAATCTTATCCAGAATTTCTGAATGAAATTGTGTGTCTGTAGTATATATACAGCAAAAAGAAACATCACAGTGTAGTGTTTATTCTTTGCAGGATATGAGTACTACCATAATACAGTATCAATGCAAAATTTGAGGATCATATCTCTGTGTAAATTAAGTAGCCCTGCATATTAGGACCTGCCATCTATTAACTGTGTAATGGGTGTAGTCACCTGGAAAATCCTGTAATTCAGGCAGTAGCACAAAGCTCTTAGTGGACAGGGATCCTTTTTTGCCTTTGTGTTTTGGTTCCCTTTCTTTGGAACATAAAGGAGAGACAGTAAAATAATAACTTTCTCAAGCTCTTGCAGAGCACTTCAGTCAGTGATATCCATATATTTTGCAAGGAAATACCTCTCCATTGTTGCAGACATAGTAAGATGGGTCCTGGAATGGCATATAATTACATAGCATAAATGTATGTTTGTGTAGATAGTCATGCAGATAAAAATATTTTGTTTATTCCTTTCAGAACATTGGCAGGTTTGCTTTTAGTTACTATTAGTTATATATTTTAACTTGAAATTACTCTGCCTAGGACTTTGGAAATAATAGCTAAGATTTTTGTATAACTCTTAGAAAAATAAATCATGCTGTGATAGATAATTTCAATCATAAAGAGAGTTTCTGGTTTGTGGGTGGCTTCTTGCACAGCAGGTTGAAGTTCCAGAACTAGAGATCCTGAACGCCCCTTTGATGCAATGAATAAATAATAGTGCCTGATCCAAAACCAATTAAAAGCAACTCAGCTTTAAATCGTGCTTAGGCACAAATGATAAATTGGGAACATACCACAGCATCTTGCAAGACATCCAGCTGTTCGATCTTGATAAATATATTTCTTCCTAGCTAGGCATTTCGTGGCTTATAGTTTCACTCCAGGCTCTTTAAGAAAGTTGACAAGGGACCTCTCAAAAAGTAAATAACATGTCCCAGTCCCTAAGATGAAAGAAGGGGAAAGGAAACAGAAGTGCTTTTTGGCAAGCTTTCAACAGCAGCTTGAAATTTTGCAGCCTACTCTGAGGAATGTAGAACTATTGAAAGTGTTTAAAACTGTACATCTTCCCTTGATGCAAGAAGGCATCCACAGTGGTACTGTGTGAAGTAGGATGATTTTAATTTATTAGAACACTTAAAATACTTAAGAGATGACAATCCTTTCTCACAGCTAAAGACATTTTAAAGATTTAAGCCACTAAGGTAATTTGAATTTGTACATCATAGAGCAAGAACCCCATCTGAACCAGTATTGTGTAATGCAAGGACATGTATAAAAGCAAATCTAAAAAGTGGTCCATTCTGGGGAAAACTGTGTAACCTAAGGGAACTAACCAGTCATATTCACCTTTTTCTGTAATCAGTACTGAAAACAGAAGTAGAAATGAGACAGAAGTGTCTAAGCTTCTTGCTTACCCATCAATCCCTTCTTTCTTTTAAAAAAAAAAAAGCAGCAATTGATGCTGTACCCAGAGAGTGGGCTTGTGAGGAGTAAATCAGATGTTGTGAATGAGTGTGGTGTTTGCATGCTAGGGAGTAGGCAACTGGCATAAAGAACAGCAGAATACTTGGACAAGGATCCTATGTGCAAGATTGTGGATTTGTTTATGATAGATGGTCCAAGGGCCACACCAGGAATGTGTGGCCATCTAACAAAGATAGCCAAGTTTCCATGTTCTCATAGTAGCAAAAAGAAGAAGCTTAGATGAGATGGGAAGAAAAGAGAGTAATGGAAGATGGGCTTTTAGCCCTCTAGCTTGCGTGGCATCTGGAAAAGCATCTAGAGGCCCAGTGGAGAGAATATTTAGAAATAAGTGCAAAGATGCTAGCAAATATGTGACGCAAGTGTCAGCACTGAGTTTTGTGATGCTTTATATATGCCTGCTTGGGAATGATGGCAACTGGTTCCTATGATGAGGCATATAATTGGCATATGATGAGTGTTTTTATTCACTATGAGTTTGGTAGCTAGAAAGCGCTTAATTCTGCACAGGAGCTGGTATTGGTACAGGCAGTATTGTCATGTAAGCAGAACACTAAACCAAAGCAGCAAGATAACAGGCCAGAGATCAGATGGATGAACTGCAGTCTACCTAGGCAGGGACTTGTGTGTTTTCTTCAGAACAAAATAGAGTAAATGTAATAATTTAACAGGACTCAATGGAGCAGCTAAGCTCTGTTCAGGCAGGTGATGGGCACATACAGTTCTTGGGATAGATAACTAGGCAGGAGGCTTCCTCATAACTGCTAAGTGGTAGCTCTTTTCTCCAGAGCTTCACTGTGGAAAAATACTTGTCCCATTATGCTTTACTTACCCATGCCAGAAGTGTCAAGCAGGGACTAAGAAACAGTGTTTTATCCTTCTCTTCACTTAGGAAGAAAGATAAAGATTAAATTAAAAAATCTCAGCTCTGAAAGTCTAACTAATTTTGTGGGTTTAGCTATCTTTGTAGAGTGAAGAAGTCTCCTAAGACAAGTAGGAAATAAATCAAAATAGTCCGTTTGGGTTCACACTGGAAATGTAAGTGGCAGGGAAGAAAAATGCCCCAGATACTGATCGGAAAACATGGGGGGGGGGGGCCCATAAAGATTAAATTAAAAAATCTCAGCTCTGAAAGTCTAACTAATTTTGTGGGTTTAGCTATCTTTGTAGAGTGAAGAAGTCTCCTAAGACAAGTAGGAAATAAATCAAAATAGTCCGTTTGGGTTCACACTGGAAATGTAAGTGGCAGGGAAGAAAAATGCCCCAGATACTGATCGGAAAACATGGGGGGGGGGGGCCCGGGGGGGGAAAGGAAGCAAGTTTTCATGCCTCAGTGCTTTGTTGTGGGTTGTTATGCTCTTGAGCTGTACTATGGGCACAGCTGTCATCAGTAAACATCCTGAGCCACAGCGTCACAACTGGATGAGTACCATTAAACTCTTACCTTTCACACAGTTAGCAAGCTTATTGTATTTGATGCTCGTGAAAATATCAGGTGTTTGCAGGTACCTGGGTTCCAAAGGCTATTTGAATTTACAAACATGTGCGCTCTAATTTACAACTGTTAGATGGTTGCAAATATGCTTTCAGTTGTACTCTCTAGTTCTAAAAAAAAAAATAGCTATGTTATAGAATCACACAGAATCACAGAATTGCCTTGACTGGAAAAGACCTGTAAGATCAAGTCCAGTCATTAACTTAACACTGACAAGTCCCCTAAACCATGACTAAACCATGTCCCTAAGCACTATGGACACTCTGAAGTACCTCCAGGGACAGGGACTCCACCACTGCCCTGGCAATACCTGATAACCCTTTCAGTAAAGAAATTCTTCCTAATACCCAATCTAAGCTTCCCTTGGCGCAACTTGAGGCCATTTCCTCTTGTCCTGTCACTTGTTACTTGGGAGAAGAGACTGGCCCCCACTTCTTTATACCCTCCCTTCAGGTAGCAACAAGGTCTCCCCTCAGCCTCCTTTTCTCCAGGCGAAACAACCCCAGTTCCCTCAGCCGCTCCGCATAAGGTTTGTTCTCCAGGCCCTTTCACCAGCTTCGTTGCCCTTCTTTCAACACGCTCCAGCACCTCCATGTCCTTCTTGTAGTGAGGGGCCCAAAACTGGACACAGCACTCGAGGTGCGGCCTCACCAGTGCTGAGTACAGGGGTAGAATAACTTCTCTGGTCCTACTGGCCACACTGTTAGATAAACAAAGGGCACCTTCCCAGCCGTGTCATTAAGATAGTTCAGACTTACCTTGCGGTTTTTGTTCCCAGGAAGGTCGGGGTGGGGAGGGAGTGTTGGTATCTCCCCCCTTGCAAGAGTTTCCATAGCTGTCATCCAGTTTTTTTCTCTGAAGTCCAATTTAGAATTTCCCTGGGATAAGGAAGGAGGGGGACCATGGGACTCAGTGGAAAAACAACTTTGCAAAAGTTCAAGTTCTCTGACAGGAACTGTGGAAGAATTTGCTATATTGAACTGTATTATAAACATTTTTTGACTCTATTCATAGTTTGTCTATCAAACTTCAAAAAAAAACAGTTTAGAAGTTGAAGCTAATAAAAGAGTTGTTGTCTGGGACTCTGCTGAAAGTACAATACCCACAACAGTGTCTCAGAAAACACTTTTTCTGCCTCCTTTTGCACTATATTTAATGCTTTTTCTCCCTCTCCCTCTTAACTGGCCTTTAAGTCCATTCAGTTGAAGAATGACATATGGTAACGCTTTTTTGTGGTCAGAGATCCCCCACAGCCATATGTCAGATTTCTTGTCTCTTCACTACGCTGACTGGCACTAAAGGCTTTTCTTAGGGTTTCTGATTTTTTCTCAACTATTTGTCCGTCAGACCTTCTCTTTAACACCTTGCACAACACTAAAATTGGGCACTGAATCGTGCCTCTTGGTGATACATGATATAGAACAACGGAGCCCTTCCAAAGGAAAAAAATTAAAGTTTTGGTTTGAGTTTGTTTTATTGGGTTTTTTTATGGCCAACGCTTATATAACAAACTCTGTGTATAAATCAGGTGTTTGAACTTTTCTGAGAATTCTGTTTACCCATGGTTCCCCTTTTGCACTTGATACAGGTCAAAATTGCTTAGCGATGTTTTCCAACATCATCAATAATTCACAAACTATAATGGAGCTGAGAACATTTTTTATTCATAAAGGGTTTTTTTTTTTTTGCATGGGAATTTCAGGCTTGGTTTGTATATGGCAGGAATAATGTATGACGGAGTGTGAAGTTTAATGGCTTATAGAGCATTCAGGCCTCAGATATGCTGTTGAGCAGAAGGCTGTGAGGCCACTTGTACTGGAGAAGAGAATCTAACACATTAGCACCATGGACCTATATACTGTGTGGCTGCTTACAGAGGTATATTACTTTCCACTGCATTAACCCTGTCAAGAAGCATAGGCTTAACATCTCGTCTGCTGGTCCCTAAAATGTTAAGACATAGTTGGCGAATATGTCGGAGTGAAAATCCATCAATATTGCTTTCCCTGAAAATACCACCCTGCCAGGAACTCACAGTGACATGACACTGAGCAGCAATGAGCCTGTGAGAGCCTAGCTGACAGCACGTGGCCCCAGGGTCCTCACTATCACACATTAAGGCAGGGAGCAATCCAGCAGAATAACTCTGAAACACAAGGGAGGGGCTAACACTGTGTCTGTGTGGTATGGTCCTGTCTGGCTGCAAGGATACCAGGAGTCAGTGATACCAATTTTGTGGGCTCTGTTGTCCTTGCACAGACAAGACTAGATGATGCAGACAGAGGTCTGGCACCTCTGGGAGCTATATGGCCACACATACACAGATTTTGGAACATAGGAAGAATCACCTTACACAGTAGGGTTTTATTTGAATTCATGACTAGGAATTAACCTCTGGTTGACAGGAAACAGTCCTTCACCTGTGCTTTTCCCCCAGCTCATGAGTGGCCAAAATCTGTGGTTTGGATAATGATCTGTATGTGAAGGCAAGTATTGTTAATGTACAATGTTGTGTGTTCTCTACAGCTGCCCTTGTAAGAGATCAGAAACATGTGATTTATGATGAGAAAATTTAAAACCAGCTGGATTTTACAGAGCCCATTTTGCCATTCATTAGCTGAGCTCTCTCTAGAAGAGCTGGGCAGCAGCTCACATCACTGTTCCTGCATGTAACAGAAAGCAAGCAATAAAACTCCATCAGCTTAATCCCATTTACAGTGCATCTAGAAAAGAGACTTTTTCAGCTGCCTACATAAGCAAATGAGAAGCTGAATGATATGTAACATTGTTTACTGTCAAAAATAATATTGTGTAATCATCAGTCATGCAGTTTGCAAAGACAAATAATCAGTCCATTGTAATTAATATCCTACTGCTTTGAGGTGTAGCATATAATTCTGCAGAGGAAAGTTGTATGAATTAAGCTATTCAGTTGACACATTGAGCTTAGCCAGGTCATCTCCCCAGAATTTCTCTTTTACTCAGTGAAGAGACAAACACTCTTCCTAGCAGCAAGAGAGTACCAGAATCTGTTTTCTCCACTGAATCACCTCTGGGAGAAGCCCAGGTCTAGTTGCTCAAAATAGGGTGATCTTAATATCTCTCTATATTAAAGTACACTTAAATTTGGACAGCATCTCAGTGAATACCCCCTGGTATTTTGTCATCTATTTTGGATTAACTCCCTTCCAAACGAGTAGAATCAATGAGGTGCACTGACTTAGGGCCTGATGCTACAGTCCTGGCAGTCAATTCCATGTTCACAGAAAGAGGGAGAATGGGGTTTCATGGTGGCAGTCTAAGCAAGGAATTCTTTCTTTCTGCAGTCCCCAGCTGCCAGAATACCGCTCACCAGAGAAACACAGCAGGAAACACTGAAATTGTGTCCCCTAAACCAGCAGATACTCGTTCAAAATCTGCACTTATTCTACTCTCAATCATCCTATTAAAAAACCCTTTTTTTAAATCACAATGCTGCTAATTCACCTTTCCTGCAAGGTCACTTTCAGATAAATTGTTAAGTATTTTAGGAATGCTATATATGTTGAATTGAGCAAAAAGGGAAAAGTTTGCCATTTGTTTTTCATGAAGTACAGAAATACTGTTTGATTCAAAGCCTTACCTTGAGTTAAGCCATTTACTCATGAGTCACATGTGTCAGGGCTTTGCTGAATTTCTCCAGGGGCTGACTAGGAGGTTATTTGGACGGCAGATATTCTGGACCATGAGTAGAAATAGCTAGGGACTGATGAGAACTACTAAGCTTGAAGGCAGCAGACAGAGGGCAAGTCAGCACAGAATTACTGCTTCTTTTGTCTAGGTATTGAAATAGCCTACTCTGTCCCCAGTGCCTCTAGTCACTGGCTACGCATGTAGCCTTACAAGCCTGAAGCTAACAAAGCATTTAAGCATGTTGTCAGAGCGGGTTGAGACTGCACATAATTCACAGCTGATGACAGGATAAAAAAGAAGCTACTTCTAGACTCAACCTGCAACGCTGACAGTCTGAGCAGAGAGGGTCAGAGAGGAGACTACTTTAATCGAATTCAAGTTACTCAACTTTTCTCTGCCTGTTACTAAGCATGGAAGCTGGTAGTCAGGTAGGTTTTAAGGAATATAAATGAATAAGCAGTTCCATTTTTACAAGTGTTTTTAAATCAATCTTCTTTCTTATTAGGTTTATCATTGTCCCAGAGCTTTTAGTGAGATGTTATTAAAGACAATTAAAAAAAAATAATCATCTGAGCAGAGAGACTAGGGGCTGTTTGCTTTCAGTCACAGACAAGGTGAATGTAATAAAGCATCTCACACTAAGGAGCTGTGCTGTTCTCCAGCTGCTAGTAGACAAAACCAAAAATGCCCCCCAAAATACTAAAAATTAAGATTGAAAGCAATGCAGCAGTACTAAATTTATGATCCCTGCTCTGTCTCAGGTTTTCAAAATAATCTCAGCAAGTCACTGAACCTAGATACTTTAAAGTGTTCGTAGGTATCCAGCTTCCACAGATTGCAG
>NW_010289237.1:38388-39731 GCF_000700745.2 Antrostomus carolinensis
ACCACTGCTTTGTGGCTCTGGGATTTAGTTTTTCTATACCTCACATCTTCATTTATGAAATGAAATAAAGAGAATCAGATTTTCACTGTAGCTTCACCATCCCAGCATGGCATTAGGAGGCTGAAGAGTGTAGAGCTGGTTAACTGCTCCACTACAGCAGAGTAAACTTCCCTGGCCTCAGTCTCTCTCCTGCCTAACCTGACCCTACTCACCAAAATGCTTAAGAACATGTCCAAGTGCTTTTCTCAATCATAGCCTCTGGTGCAAATTAGGAGGAGCAGCTTTCATTATGTCCTTCAGACCTCTGAGAAAAATGAGAGAAGATACCGAGGTGAAGTGACTCAAATGAGGAGATAAGTAATCAATACCAATGCACATCAGTATAGCACAGTCTCAGATTCCTCCCATCTGGAAATAATACTCATGGCAATCCTTTGAAAGCAGACATTTGAAAGCAGAGCAGCTGGAGGTTGAAGCAGTGGAGGGGAAAGAAGAGGCAGTATATTTCTATCTTTAAGATTATGGAACACAGCAACACAGAAGAGGCAGAAGCTTAATTTGCAAATAAAAAATAATAATGTGCCTGTAAGTAAACTGCACATTAGTCAGCACTGTGCTGCTCCATAGCAGAACTTTGTCACTGAGTTTTCACTGTATTTGACAATGATATACAACTACTGGGTGAAACCCTTAAGTATAATTTTCTAAATCTATATTTATATTGAGGCAGATTATTTATCTTTTTGACAATATTAATCACCTAAAATATAATCTGTAAATTAAAAACTTTATAATACTGTTATCCAGAAATACTGCATCCAGCTGAGAACATTTGTCTTCTGAGCTGCTTTTCTAGTAGCAAAAAATTATGACATGATTCAGTTAAGTATATCTGTATTAATTATGACATAATTTTGCTATAGTTTTCTCAGGCTTTTGTAAATTAAGTGAAAGAGTTGGCTTCTTGAGATCCTCCGTGAATTCTGTGTTTTGAGATGGTGGGGTTTTGGAAGATTAATATATACTGCAAAGTATTAGAATATACAAATATTTTAAAGCCTACAAATCTTTACTGATATAAAGCATCTAGCTTAAAACTCCTGAGTAGTTGTGCTAATTAGCATTCCCATGGATCATTTAATTACCAAGGGCCTGGTATAAACTGCTGGTGAGGCCGCACTTTGAATACTGTGTCCAGTTTTGGGTCCCTCATTAGAAGGACATTGAGGCACTGGAGCATGTCCAGAGAAAGACAACAAAGCTGGTTGTCTCTTGTCCAGAGAAAGACAACGAAGGGCCTGGAGGACAAGCCTTATGAGGAGTGGCTGAGGGAACTGGGGTTG